>NC_085130.1:13615000-13843976 GCF_030269925.1 Bombyx mori
TGTGCTTAATAATTTCACCAGCAGATAACAAACACGTCTTCATAATACAATGCTGTATGTTTTCCAAAGGCACATCAATATTACGGTTTTACATAACAATAAAACCGATATTATGTGCCGAGAAGGAAAACATACAGCATTGCAGGAAGTTCTTCCTGGTGAAGACTATGAAGATCAATTTTTTTTTTTTTTTTTTTATTCCTACCTAAGCTGAGAGCCTTGAGAGGCTATGTCAGCGTAACCCTAACTTTTGTAGGTGAGCTCACGGGGCTCAAACCTGATGACGTTGCTAACACGAACCCTAGCAAGAGCCGTGCTTCGCAGAATCTACCACCGGATCGGAAACGCGACCCACTGAGAAGATCCGGCGAGAAACTCAGTGGGCTGTGTCTGGGAGTTAATTTACTCGTCGAGCCCTTCGTCGCAAGCGACGGGTTCGACAAGAACGGTGACCGGTGCTTGAAGTACCTAGAAGCACCGTTAGTGGATCGGGAGGATCCGAGATGACGTGTTTTGGGCGACGTCGACTGCTTTCCATTCTGTCCGCAGGATCGGGAATGTAGTTACCGGCGGCCACGATGAGAGGGTTTTTTTTTTTTTTTTTTTTTTTTTTTTTCCTACCTATGCTGATAGCCTTGAGAGGCTATTTCAGCTTCACCCTAACGTTAGTAGGTGAGCTCGCGGGGCTCAACCGGAGAGTTGCTAACACTAACCCTAGCAAGAGCAGTGCTTCGCAGAATCTACCACCGGATCGGAAACGCGACCCACTGAGAAGATCCGGCGAGAAACTCAGTGGGCTGTGTCTATGGGTTAGTTCGCTCGTCGAGCCCTTCGTCGCAAGCGACGGGTTCGACGAGGACGGTGACCGGTGCTTGTGGTGCCTAAAAGCACCATTAATGGATCAGGAGGATCCGTAATGACGTGCTTTGGGCGACGTCGACGGTTTACCATTCGGTCTACTGGGTCGGGTATGTAATTTCCAGCGGCTACGATGAGAGGGTTCTCATGTCGTGCCGCCTTCTCAAAATAGCGCAGCGATGCCGACTGTAGATACTTACTAAAAGAGTCGAGCTCCAGGTCGTCGTGGAGATCCACATTCCTAAGGAACCAAGGCGCTCCGACGGCTATCCTGCAGAATCGTGATTGAATAACCTGAAGGGATTTCAAGTGGGTGCGGGCTGCGTGAGCGAACACTACGCTTGCATACGTCATGACGGGGCGTATACAAGTTTTGTAGAGAGTTACCTTATTGCGGAGGGACAGTTTGCTTCGACTACAAAGCATTGGATAGAGTCGTCCTAGAATAAACGCGGCGCGGTCGCGTACCGTTTTTATATGGGGACGGAATGTCATCCCTCTGTCGAGGGTGACGCCTAGATATTTGACCTTCGAGACCCACGGTATGGGCTGGCCAAAGAGAGTGATGGGACTAACGGCGGAGGTGTTTGCGCGCCTACTACGGAGTGGGATGCTCGAAGTGATGTTCGGAGGGCGACCCCTTTTGAAGAGCACCGCTGCGCTTTTCGTGGGGTTAATGTCTATTCGCCACTTCCGGAACCACTGTCCCATGGTGGCTACTGCGATCTGGAGTCGCCGATGAAGCAGCGACATCTTCCTACACGAGTAGTAGATAGCCGTGTCATCGGCGAAGAGCGCTAGATGGGTCTCCGGAGACCGGGGTATATCATTGATATACAAACTAAATAATAACGGGGAGAGCGCGGAGCCTTGCGGGACTCCGGCAGTCAGTTGACGGGGACGAGAACGAGTTCCCTCTACTCGATATCGAAACGAACGGTTCGACAAGAAGTCTCGTATGATGAGCACGAGTCTGTCTGGCACTCCCATGTTGTACAGTTTGTAAATTAAACCATTGTGCCAGACTTTGTCGAACGCCTTCGCGATGTCGAAGAAGAGGGCGCCGGTCGGGATTTGTTTACGCCTATTTAGCCCTATCAGAATGTGCTCCGTGAGGCGGTGCACTTGTTGTACGCACGAGTGTTTTGAGCTGAATCCGAACTGTTCGTCTATGAGAATTTTGTTCGCGGTAACAAAATCCCAGAGGCGTTTTCTAAGGAGACGTTCGTAAATTTTTCCTATCGTCGAGAGGAGACTAATCGGACGGTAACTAGAAGTTTCGTTTCTCGGTTTGCCCGGCTTATGTATACCGATAACGTCCGCTTCTTTCCACACCGCGGGAAAGATGCAGTGCGTCATAGCGGCATTTAAAATTGTAGCCAACATTCCTATCAGTTGGACTGGCAAAAATTTTAGCGCGCGGTTGTGGATGCCGTCGGAGCCTGGTGCCTTCCTAGGTTGGAGGTTGTGGATCGCGTCTCTAACTTCGTCAGCGGTAATGGGGGGTAACGCGTCCGAGGGCGGCAGGGAAGCTCTGCGCTCGACCTCCCTGTCGACTAACTCGGTGTGTTCGGGGTCCGCGTGTTGAGTGCTGGTGGTGCACTGCTCTTGCAGTGCATCGGCCAGCAGCTCAGCCTTGTCATCGTCATCGAATGCCGGTGGTTGGCCTGAAGGGCGTAAGAGGGGAGGCATAGTAGCGGTAGTTTCGGATTTGAGAGTCCTAGCTAGTCGCCAGTATGCTTGGTGGGAGGGCGCGAGTTGTTCTAAATAACTATGCCAATTATCGTTACGCGCGTCGCTTAAGCGGGAGTGGACTTCGCGTTGTAGACGACGCATCTGAATCCGGTTTGAATGCGTGGGAAGACGATCATAGGCCCGGATTGCCGCGTTCCTAACTCTTAAGAGATTCCTAAGATCGGGGGACAGTCTGATGCGGTGGAAGCTGTCCTCCACATCGACTTCTTTAGAAGATCTAATGATCGCGGAAGAGATGTGATCGGTAATGATGTTTATGGATTCGACGGTGTCCTCGGGGGATGGATTCGAATCCGGGCCGTAAGGGAGGATTGGCGGAGCGGCGTCGGCTAGGCACGTGCCCAGCTTATTCCAATCCACCATGGTCCTCGTAACAGTGACTGGGTTGTGAGGGCGACCGAGCTGCATAACGACAGGTCGGTGGTCTGAGTCGAGCTCTGACATTGCTTCGATGGAACGTAAGCGCAGAGTTACGTTCCTAAGCAATGCCAGGTCTATAGTGCTCGGACGGAGCGCGATGTTATACGGATAACATGTTGGAGTTGGGGGACCGACTATTTCAAAGGTGAGGTCGTCTATAAACGCGTCGAGACGCCTACCGTTGACGTTTGTACGATGGCAGTTCCACCTAGTGTGGTGGCAATTTAGATCGCCTGCCAGGATGACAGAGTCTCCCATGCCGAACAGTGACTCGATGTCACTGCTCAGAAGGGGCTTGTCCGGGGGGAGATAAACGGATGCGATGACGATCGGCTGGTGTCCCGTCAGCGAGATACGGCACACTGACGCCTCGATATGTAAGAGCGAGGGAGTATCGAGAGGGACAACGTGCAGGGCCCGTCTATAGTAAATGGCAGTCCCGCCTTTGGAGGCGGTGAGTCTGTCATTCCTAACCATGACGTAGTTCGCGACTTTCGGGTCGCGACGCGAGGGCTTCAGACAGGTTTCCTGCACTAATAGAATATCTACAAGATTATCGCGGAGGAATTCAAAAATTTGATCGCGTTGCCGCGCGAGTCCGTTAGCATTATAGAATGCTAACGTAAGGGAATACGGTTTTTCTCTACCTTTTTGCGCCATTGATTATCGGTAAAGATTTTATAACGTACGCGATACGGACTCGTAGACGTCCATGTGATCGAAAGCGGCCGCGAGCCGCTGTTCGGGGGTTACCGACCTACGTATCGCGTCTGCGAACGATCGCAGACGGTCGAAGTTGACTGCGGTGACGAAGTCACGCACGAGCGCGAAGTCGTTGACGGCAGAGGGTTGAGGGGGACGGAACGCGGGCGCGGGGCGAGGTGCGAGCAGGGGCTGGGGCGCGGGGCGTGTCACGAGCGGGGGCGGGGGTGCGGTTTCCGTTCCCGCCTTCGTATACGGCAGCGGTTTTTTCCACGCCGACACCGTGGGAACTGCAGCCGGCACGAAAGCGGGTTTCGGCACTGAAGGCGCCGAAGTCTTTGGGCCGACGGTTCGGGGGGCTGGGTGGGTCGGACGTTTTCGCGGAGCCCTAGGACATCCACGGTAGTTCGCGGGGTGCCCTTGCTTAAGGCATAGGACACAGCTTGGAGGTTCGGTCGCGGTTTCCCTAACACGCGAGCAATCTAGTGTGGCGTGGTCGCCGAGGCACTTTACGCAGCGGGGGCGCGCGTGGCAATTACGAGCCGAGTGGCCGTAAAGCTGACATCTGTAGCACTGCCCGGGAGTGCCACGTTTATGGGGGGCTTCGATGGAGACCCCGGATAGGCCGCAGACTGTCGAGAGGCATGAGATCTTTTTCTTGGCCTCCGGGGTTGGCTCCAACGCGACGAGTATCATGTTGTAGGGCTGCTTGCCCCGCCCGCTGTGCATCCGATGCACACTAACTATAGGGAGTGCCTGAGCGATCAGGTCCTCCTTAACGTAGTCTATGTCTAGCTCTTTCGGTACTCCGCGTATTACTACATGGAGCTCGCGGTCCTCCTGAAGAGCATAGGTGTGGAAACCTATGTTCTCCTTTCGGAGGTATGCTGAGAGGGCCCTATGGTCGCCCGGCGTTGCGACCTTGATCTGAATCCCATGCGCGACGTTACGCGCATGGGTGTAGTTGATTTTATTTGCCTGAAGGGCCTGGGAAACGCGGTTCCACGCAGTTTTTTCCTGGAGAATCAGCGGGGGCGGGGCAGCTGCTTTAGGAGCGGGCGCGGGCTTGGGACGCGGCGGCGGGGTTACGCGGCGAGCGGAGTCCGACTCCGGTGTCACGACTACCTGCGGGCGGGAGGCGGTCGCGGATTTTGTCTGCTTCGTCGTGGAGCTCCGGGACTCCACGGCGCGAGTACGCTTTTTACCGCGCGTTACGGTTTGGAACCCATCCGAAGTTCCAGGCTGAGGGCTTGACGCGGATTCGAAATCCATCTCCGATTCGGTATCGGAGCCTGAACTCGAAACGATCGAGGTCGCGACGGACGAGACGCGCGATGACGTAGTCGACGCGGGCGCGGGGGTGGGGGTAGCGCTAGGCGCTTCGTGAGTCGCATCGTCGGAACGTGTGAGAGGGTTCTCGTGTCGTGCCGCTTTATCGAAGTGGCGCATTGACGCCGACTGCATATACTTACTGGTGGACTCTAAGTCCAGGTCGTCATGGAGGTCGACGTTCCTGACGAACCACGGGGCTCCGACGGCTATCCTGCAAAAACGGGATTGAATGATTTGAAAGGATTTTAAGTGTATGCGGGCCGCGTGAGCGAACACTACACTTGCATAGGTCATGACGGGGCGTATGCAAGTTTTGTAGAGTGTAGTGTTTTGTAGTACATCGTTGTTGAGTTTTTGTAGTACATCGGCCAGCAACTCTGCCTTGTCATCGTCATCGTAAGCCGGTGGTTGGCCTGAGGGGCGTACAAGAGGCGGCATAGTGACGATAGTTTCGGACTTGAGGGTCCTAGCTAGTCGCCAGTATGCTTGGTGAGTGGGCGCGAGTTCTTCTAAGTAACTATCCCAATTTTCGTTTCGGGCGTCGCTTAGGCGGGATTTGACCTCCCACTGCAGGCGACGCATCCGAGTCCGGTTTGAATCCGTGGGATATCGATCGTAGGCCCGGATTGCCGCGTTCCTGACTCTTAAGAGATCCCTAAGCTCGGGGGAAAGTCTGATGCGGTGGAAGCAGTCCTCCACATCGACTTGTTTAGAAGATCTTATGATCGCGGTCGAGACGTGATCAGTGAAGATGTTTATGGATTCGACTGTGTCCTCAGGCGATGGAGTTGAATCCGGGCTGCAGGAGAGGATTGGTGGAGCTGTGTCAGCTAAGCACGTGCCCAGCTTCTTCCGATCCACCATGGTCCTCATATCTGGTTCGCGGTTAAGTGGGCGACCGAGCTGCATGACGACAGGTCGGTGGTCTGAGTCGAGTTCTGACATTGCCTCGATGGAGCGCAAGCGCAGAGTTACGTTCCTCAGCAGTGCCAGATCTATTGTGCTCGGACGACGCGCGTCGTTGTACGGATAGCACGTGGGGGTCGGGGGGCTGAATATCTCGAATGTGAGGTCGTCTATGAACGCGTCGAGACGCCTACCGTTCACATTCGTGCGATGGCAGTTCCACCTAGTGTGGTGCCAATTTAAATCGGCTGCCAGAATGACCGCGTCCCCCATACCGAGCAGTGTCTCGAGGTCACTGTTCAGGAGGGGTTTGTCAGGGGGGAGATAGACGGATGCGATGACGATCGGCTGGTATTGAAAAATTACCTTTCGATATCATGGTTATTAGTAGCACATTTGAAAATGTTGAAAATGTCCTAAACAACATAAGGCAGAGTCAAAGATTGAATCGTTTTGATCTATTGTTTGATGCACTACTTGACAATAGATGTCACTAAATAAATAACACTGCCATCTGTTGACTTCGGGATGTACTATATGCCACGCCAACAGAACGTGTTAGAATTTAGGAAGACTACTCATTAAGAGATGTCACTAACGCAAAAATCGTAAATGATTGCATTTTGTCAATTTGCGAATTTAAAAGTGAAATGTAAATTCGTACAGTAGTACTTACTGCATAGAAATTGCAAACGTGATTATATTGTATATATGTAGTGATCAATAACAACGGTATTTTTACTTTATTTTTCTATCTTATTCTCTCAATGGTTGTGAGTCCGCGCGGTTACCGCGACTTTGCTTCAAATAAACACAACGATTCGATCGACGCTTCTGCTAACGGCTTCTTGCCATTATTGCCAATCTCCAGCTTAAAAAATCATCAATTACTAAATACTATGTATGTTCTACTATATGAAAAATGATTAGAGATGCGAAATAAGATGAAGTTGATTTATTTGAGACTGTAATCAATTGGGATGAAATGAAATGAAACGAGATGAGGTGTATTAAAAACTCAGAAAAATGGTGCTCTTTATTTATTGCGACTTCAGTGGATATTTTGGAGGAACACAAGTAACCACGTCCAACAGCTTCGTTTCATTTTCCGACACCTGTGCACCATTACCAATGCTAAACAGATAATAAGCCACCATTATTACACGCTTAAAGTTGACGAAACCCTAATTTAAGAAAATAAAACAAATTACTTAACTTCATTCCTCGAGTGTTTCCGCCAAAAGGGCCTATTCTCTTTTTTGCGATTTTGCACTACGAACCAATAGATGGCGCTAATTACTTTTTGTGAATCGCGATATTGTTGCTATCATCGAATGAATTGAAATAAGCGAATGCAATAATTTTCGTTCCTTCTGCTCGCAACGCAATCAAGTCTGTAATTGCGTTTGTGAATCATCGCTCGCTCGCTCGCGACTTTGGTTTTCCAACGCAATACTGTGGCTCGATCGTCTTGCGCACAGACCACTGCTAGCTGTGGCGTTATACGGCCTAGCGGTTCCCACTTACCTTTCCCGGCTTAGGCCAGTCTTTTTCAAGACTAGATCCCCGCTCGGTTTCCGCCCGCTGTAGCGAATACAGCCCGAGCGGGTCCCATCTAGAGATGGCGTTAATGGTTGAATTTATTTATCTGTTAACTGGTAATTGATAAAAAAAATTACCGATATTTTTATTGGTTGAAAATACCGGTAAATCTTTTCGTTGAAATACTAATTTTGCTAATGTTAAACTTGAATGGTAGAGTTTCTTACATTTATTTTCGATTCAGTGAACTTTAGAAGCTACAGGCTTAGGGCTAACTAGCTTAACTAATTAGTACGAAATGATTAGTGGGAAAAACTCTTTACAAATTTTCCACCACGGCGGTGCGCTGGTTCAATATTTTTGAATTGATTTTTCTTACAATAATTACACATTGCAATTTTTTCCGCTCCCAAGCACTTTTCGAAATGATCCCATATTTCTGCATTGCGTTTCGGCATTTTAAATTAGATATACACTTTAAAAATCCACAACAACAAAGTAAGCAAAGTCTCAAACACACAAAAACAAAGTCAAAACACACAAACACAAAGTACAAATCTCTTAAAATACAAAAACACAACTTTACCAAAATAATAGAAAAGATGCACTGAGCCGCCAAAATGTCAAGTATCAAACAAAATATTACGTTTAAAAAATCAACCAATCGCGTCATCTTCGCGTTCGGTAAAAATATCGTTTCATTTCAATTTTTTAACGAAAAAAATTATCATTAACTGTAAAATACACCAACTTAAATATTGTGCTTTATTTTGAGGGGTATAGAGCATACAATGAAATCATAAAATTCAATATTTTTTACATGATAAGTTGAAAACATCTGCAAGGCGAAAATGAATCTTACGTGTTGAAATAAAGTTGAAACTTGCATAAATATAATTTCCAATAATTGCCTATGCCACTACACGCAGTGTGTTTGTTAAACGGTATTTTTAACCGTTTTGGGTAATTTTATTTATCGAATAGAAGTGTTAATTTTTTTTACCGGTAAATTTATTGGTTAATGGTTATATTAGCCACCTCTAGTCCCATCCTATAATTTCCCGCTGATTGTCGTTTTCACGGCATAGGCAGTCCTCCCCCTGCAAATCACTGCTGGCTGGTACAGCGCAGGGGGGTCTATCCAATTCCGGGGACTCGTCGAAAGGCGAGTGCGTGTAGGTCCCGGGGACGCCCCCCCCCCCCGGGCACAATGGCTCCGGTGTTCGTTGACTTCCTTCGGGAAACGATCAATGAGTACCCGACCCTGGCCGCCGATTTCTTAGCCTATTGCGCCGAACACAATCTAAGCTTGTCTCCCGCATCGCTCGCCGCCGTCGCGAATCTTGTCCAGCAGGCGTGCCCCACTACTGAACCGTCCGCGTCATCCGGCAAACGTGCGCGTGCCGCCGCTGGGCTGCCTGTCGCGCCCGCACGCAATTCGGTTACGTCATCCGTCGAACTAGAGATGCAGTCTGCCGCCGCCGCCGCCGCCGCCGCCGCCGCCAACCCACAGCCTAGTACGTCTACCGGGCTTAACACCGTCGCGCGCAGAAAGAGCCGCGTTTCCGTCGTGGAGTCCCGGAACTCTACGGCCAAACCGTTAAAGTCCGCGAACACCTCGCGTCCGCGTATCATAACGCCAGAGTCCGACTCTCTGCGACAAAACCCCGCGCCCGCGCTTAAAATCGCTGTCCCGCCCCCGCTGATACTTCGAGAGAAGGCAGCGTGGAACCGCGTGTGCCAGGCCCTTAAGGCCAATAAAATAAATTATATCCATGCGCGAAACGTCTCACACGGTATACAGATAAAGGTCGCAACGCCGGGGGACCATAGGACACTCTCGGCCTTTTTCCGAAAGGAACGCATAGGTTATCACACCTATGCGCTTCAGGAAGAGCGAAAACTCCGCGTCGTAATACGCGGAGTACCCAAAGAGTTCAACGTCGGGCAAGTCCAAAAGGATCTGATCAGGCAGGCATATCCAGTAGTAAGTGTGCACCGTATGCACAGCAGGCGCGATAATTTCGCATACAACATGGTTCTCGTCGTGCTCGAACCCACCCCCGAAGGCAGACTTATTGGCTCATGTCTCCGCACCGTCTGCGGCCTTTCTGGAATCACCGTTGAAGCTCCCCATAGACCTGGTACTCCCGGACAGTGCCGCAGATGCCAACTATATGGCCACTCGTCGCGGAACTGCTACGCGAAACCCCGTTGCGTTAAATGTCTTGGCGACCACGCGACCGCTCAATGTTCTCGTATTAAAGATACCGCGATCGAACCCCCTAGTTGTGTCCTTTGCCAACAGCAAGGGCACACGGCCAACTACCGCGGATGCCCTAAGGCTCCACGGAAGAGCCTCTCGAATTGTACGGCCCCGAGAACCGTCGGCACAAGGACTTCGGCGCCTCGTGTGCCAAAACCAGTCTCCGTACCGGTTGCGGTGCCCACCGTCTCAACGCGGGCAAAACCGCTGCCGTCCACGGGGCCAGGTATGACATCTGAACCTCTGCCCTCGCTCTCCCCGCGTACCAGCCGCCGCAACCCTCTGTCGTCGTTGACTATTCCTCCGTATTAAACTTCATTCGCGCGGTTGACTTCGACCGACTGTGATCGCTCGCGGACGCGATCAGCAGATCGACAACCCATGAACAGAGGCTCGACGCCGCGCGCCGTCACTCTGACGTTTACGAAGCCGTGTCGCGTACGTTAGACTAGCCGGTCATTAAGCGGACGAACATTCATACCGTGGTAGGTAGTAAGTAGTAGGTTTCTTCAAAGATAGGAAGAAAAATATTGCAAGATAGCCGTCGGAGCACAGTAGTTTGTGAGAAACTTTGATCTTCACGACGACCTGGAGTTAAACGTGCGCCATTTCAAGAAAGCGACACGACACTAAAACCTTCGTGATCGCCGGTAACTACATACCTGATCCTGCAGACCGAATGGTAAAAAGTCTACGTCGCCCTAAACACGTCATTCCGGATCCTCGCGATCCACAAACTGTGCTTTTAGGTACCTCAAGCACCGGTCATCGTTCTCGTCGAACCCGTCGCTTGCGACGAAGGGCCCAACGAGTAAAAATTAACCCACAGACAGCCCACTGAGTTTCTCGCCGGATCTTCTCAGTGGGTCGCGTTTCCGATCCGGTGGTAGATTCTGCGAAGCACGGCTTTTGCTAGGGTTAGTGTTAGCAACGTTCTCAGGCTTGAGCCCCGTGGGCTCGCCTACTTGTTAGGCTACGCTGACATAGTCTCATAAGGCTTTCAGCTTAGGTAGGAAAAAAAAAAAACTTTCATATTATGTCGTGGGGTGCCTTCTGGTGGTCGCCCGAGATCGCAAGACTCCGTGAGGAGAGCGTGAGGGAGCGCACGCCACCGCCGTTGTCGCGACGCTACGTTCGCGGAGACGGCGGCTCGGCTGCACGCTGACTGTCGTCAAAAGCAAACGGCGTTGCAGCTGGCCATCGGCGAGGCCAAGAAGCAGAGCATGAAGACTCCTGGAGTTGCTCGACGATGATCCCATGGGGGGCGCCCATACAAGATGGTTTGAAGGAAACTGCAGCCGTGGGCGCTCCTGGTGACCGAGCGGCTCCAGCCTCGGCAGCTGCGGGATATTGTTGCGGCACTCTTCCCGCCGGCAGCGAGGGGAGCTTTGAGCCCCCCGCAGATGGACGCCACGTGGGGCACGCCCCCGCGTCGTTCTAGCGTTCCCGCTGCCGAAGTGCCCCTCCTCCTATCACGGGGGTGGAGATCCATGCGGCCGTATCCAAAATGAGAGTGAAGGACGCGGCCCCCGGCCCTGACGGCGTTCACGGCTGGGTCTGGAACTTGGCCTTCGAGGCCCTAGGGGACCGGCTCGGGGGGCTTTTTGAAGCGTGCCTCGAGTCGGGACGGTTCCCTCCTCGCCTCGAATTGCTGCTACGAATCTTTTGGTTATATTCAAATTTTTCAGTATGTGAAAAATTTGAATTGGCGCGTAACCGCAACGATGCAACGCAATAACTGCAACACGGTATTCTTTAAGCGTCCACTCCATATTTAAAAATGAGTAAAATTCTAAAAGTATACATTTTTATTTTCATGAACAATTCGAAATTCGAATTCAATAAACTTTTTTGTGGCCAGCATTCTAAAAGAAAAGTTTTTACTGTGTGACAATACTTATGACCTGACTAGGTATATACACTTTTTTTTTTCCTTGTAAGTGTAAGTTAAATCCACTTTTAAGTTGCAATGAACATCCCGACAGCACATCTTAATAAAGATGAATTGTTATTTGAGCTGTCAATCTTTGGCATCTTCAGCGATCCCGATGCGACCAGGGACGCGCTTCGCCAGCAGCTTTTTTTTTTTTTTTTTTTATGATTGAAGGATTACTGGTGGCCCGGAGGCCTTTCCAGTTTCACCAGGACAGGTGGGCGAGCAAAGGCTCAGCCAGGAGGGGTGGGATTTGCTAACAGCTACCCGAGCGCCTCCGGAGGAGACCTAACAACTCAAGAGTAGCTGCTTCGCGAATGAATTTACTACCGGATCGGAATCGCGACCCGCTGAGAAGATCCGGCGAGAAACTCAGCGAGCTGATTCATGGGTTAGGTTGCACGGCGAACTCTTTGTCGAGTTCGACGAGTACGGTTACCGAGGTCCCTAAGCCTGCTCCTAGAGCTGAAGGCGTCTAGTGCGAAGGTTATTGGATCTGATGGATCCGTAAGGACGTGTCTAGGGCGTCGACGGTGACTGGCTCCTGCATGATCAGGATTCGGGGAGTAATCAGCGGCGGCTACGATAAGGCGATTATCATGACGCATAGCCTTATCGAAGTACCGTTCCGACGCTGACTTCATGTATTTCTGTATAGATTCGAGGCCCAGGTCGTCGTGTAGGTCAACGTTCCTCACGAACCACGGAGCTCCGACGGCTAACCTGCAAAAAAGGGATTGTAGAGATTGAAGGGTGTCTATGTGCGTGCGGGCCGCGTGAGCGAACACCACACTCGCGTAAGTCATGACGGGCTTTATGCAAGTTTTGTAAAGTGTCACCTTGTTCCGAAGGGACATTTTACTCCGCTTACAAATCATGGGGTAGAGTCTACCGAGAATAAACGCGGCTTTTTTTTTTTTTTTTTTTTTTTCCTACCTAAGCTGATAGCCCTAGCGGCTATTTCAGCGTAACCCTAACTTTAGTAGGTGAGCTCACGGGGCTCAAACCTGACGATGTTGCTAACACGAACCCTAGCAAGAGTCGTGCTTCGCAGAATCTACCACCGGATCGGAAACGCGACCCACTGAGAAGATCCGGCGAGAAACTCAGTGGGCTGTGTCTGAGAGTTAATTTACTCGTCGAGCCCTTCGTCGCAAGCGACGGGTTCGACGAGAACGGTGACCGGTGCTTGAAGTACCTAAAAGCACCGTTAGTGGATCAGGAGGATCCGAGATGACGTGTTTAGGGCGACGTCGACTGCTTTCCATTCTGTCCGCAGGATCGGGAATGTAGTTACCGGCGGCCACGATGAGAGGGTTCTCGTGTCGTGCCGCTTTATCGAAGTGGCGCATGGACGCCGACTGAAGATACTTACTGATGGACTCTAAGTCCAGGTCGTCATGGAGGTCGACGTTCCTGACGAACCACGGGGCTCCGACGGCTATCCTGCAAAAACGGGATTGAATAATTTGAAAGGATTTTAAGTGTATGCGGGCCGCGTGAGCGAACACTACACTTGCATAGGTCATGACGGGGCGTATGCAAGTTTTGTAGAGTGTCACCTTATTTCTAAGGGACATTTTACTTCGCCTACATATCATCGGGTAGAGACGTCCTAGGATGAAGGCGGCACGATCGCGTACCGTCTTGATGTGGGGGCGGAATGTCATCCTACTGTCGAGGGTGACGCCTAAATATTTGACCTTCGGGGCCCACGGTATGGGCTGGTCGTACATCGTGATTGGGCGAACGGCGGGGGCGGGGGTGTTGACGCGCCTAGTCGGGAGAGGGATGCTCAGCGTGGTGTTCGGAGGGCGACCCCTTTTGAAGAGCACCGCTGTGCTTTTCGTGGGGTTAATGTCGATGCGCCACTTCCGGAACCACTGTCCCATGGTGGTAGCTGCGGTCTGAAGTCGTCGATGAAGCAACGCCTTCTTCCTACACGAGTAGTAGATGGCGGTGTCATCGGCGAGGAGCGCCAGATGGGTCTCCGGAGACCGGGGTATATCGTTGATATACAAACTGAATAGTAACGGGGAGAGGGCGGAGCCTTGCGGGACTCCGGCTGTGACGTGACGGGGCCGGGAACGCGTTCCCTCGACTCGATATCGGAACGAACGGTTCGACAAGTAGTCTCGTATGATGAGCACTAAACGCGGCACGGTCACGGACTGATTTTATATGCGGGCGGAATGTCATCGATGCATCCAGGGTAACGCCCAGGTACTTGACCTTCCTGGCCCAGGGTATGGATTGACTAAAGAGAGTAATCGGGGGTGTGAGATTCCTCCTCCTAATACGGGAGGAAATCCGTGTGGAGCTTCCCCTCTGAAAGAGCACCGCAGTACTTTTCGCTGGGTTGATGTCTATGCGCCATTTTCGGAACCACTGTCCTAGGGCTAGGGCTGCGCTCTGAAGCTTCTTCGCGATTAGGGACTTGTTTCTACTGGAATAGTAAACAGTCGTGTCGTCGGCGAATAAAGCTAAATGGGTCGGCGGCGACCGGGGAATATCGTTAACGAATAAGCTAAATAGGAGGGGTGAGAGGACAGAGCCTTGCGGGACTCCAGCTGTGAGAGGTCGTGGGGAGGAGCGGGTTCCCTCGACTCGATATCGAAAAGAGCGGTTCGACAAGAAGTCCCGTATGATGAGCACGAGACTATCCGGCACACCCATGTTGAATAGTTTGAAAATCAAACCGTTGTGCCAGACTTTGTCGAACGCTTTTGCGACGTCGAAGAAGAGAGCTCCCGTGTATAACGGTTTTGGTCGGTTAAGCTCCACAAGAATGTGTTCCGTGAGGCGGTGCACCTGTTGAACGCATGAGTGATTTGTACGGAATCCGAATTGTTCATCGATGAGAATGCCCTTGGATGAGACGAAGTCTCTGAGACGTTTGTAGAGCAGACGCTCATACAGTTTGCCTAGAGACATGAGGAGGCTAATCGGGCGGTAGCTCGTCGGATGATTTTTTGGTTTACCGGGTTTATGTATGCCGATAACGTCCGCTTCTTTCCACACCGCGGGAAAGATACAGTTCGCCATAGCGGCATTGAAAATAGATGCCAACATCACGATGAGTTGGACGGGTAGAAGTTTAATAACGCGGTTGGATATACCGTCGGAACCGGGAGCCTTGCGAGGACGTAGGTCTTTGATCAAGTCTTTAACTTCCATCGGGGTGACGGGTGGTAACGCATCAGAGGGTGGCAAGGAGGCTCTGCGTTCTACCTCACTGTCTACTAATTCTACATGCACAGGGTCCACGGATTGAGTGCTGGGCGTGCACTGGGTTTGCAATGTATCGGCCAGCAGCTCTGCTTTTTCGTCATCATCGAACGCCGTGAGTCGGCCTGAGGGGCCTACGAGGGGGGGCATAGTTACTACCGTATCCGATTTGAGAGTACGAGCTAAGCGGTAGTAAGACCTTTGGGAGGGCGCGAGTCCTTCTAAGAAATCAGACCATCTGGCATCTCGGACTTCGGCGATGCGAGACTTTACGTCGCGTTGTAGGGCACGCATTCGAATACGATTTTCCGCGGTAGGATACCTGTCGTAGGCGCGTATCGAGGCGTTCTTAGCTCTAAGGAGTTCCCTAATATCGTCGGACAATTTGAAGCGGTGAAGGAAGTCCTCCGCTACAACTTGTTTCGATGACCTATCTAATGTCGAGGTGATGTGTGACGTTAAGATGTCTATGGCTTCAGCGGTATCCTGAGGAGACGGGGTAGAGTCCGGGCTAAGCGGTAGCGATGGTGGATCAGATTCAGCCAGGCTGATGCCCAGCGTGTGCCAATCCACCACAGTCCTCGTGACGGGAACGGAATCGGGAGCGCGACCGAGCTTCATAACGACGGGACGGTGGTCTGAATCTAACTCTGAAACTACTTCGATCGAGTGTAAGCGCAGAGTTACGTTTTTTAATAACGCTATGTCGAGTATATCCGGGCGATGCGCGATATTTAGCGGGTAGTGAGTCGGGATTAGCGGAGCGACGATATCGAAGGCGAGATTATCGACTAACGCGTCAAGCCGCCTGCCATTCGGGGTTGTGGTGTGTGAGTTCCACCTGATGTGTTTACAATTTAGGTCGCCCGCCAGAATGACAGAGCTCCCCATGCCGAGCAGCGCCTCGATATCACTGCTTAGAACGATCTTATCCGGTGGAAGATAAACGGACGCGATAACGATCGGCGCGTGTCCCGTCAGTGAGATTCGGCACACTGATGCTTCGATATTAGCGAGCGCGGGAGGATCGAGTGGGACGCAATGCAGGGCTCTTCTATAGTAAATGACGGTACCACCACCACGAGCAGAGAGCCTGTCGTTCCTGACCATGTTATAGTTCGCGATTTTAGGGTCACGGCGCGCGGGCTTAAGTAGGGTCTCCTGCACTAAAAAGATATCAATTTGATGGTCACGCAAAAAGTCAGAAACCTGATCACGCTGATTTGCGAGACCGTACGCGTTAAAAAATCCTATCGTTACGGATAGGGGCTTTATTCTACTTATATACGCCATTGATTACCGGCGGAGTGAGGGGAGGACGTACGTATTTAATGACGCGTATACGTCGGCGTATTCTTGCACAACGGCGATAAAGTGTTGTGCAGTGGAGGCAGAGCGAATGGCGTCGCCCAAAGCGTTAACGCGCTCAAAGTTGATCGACTGAAAGAAGTCAATCGCTAAAGCGAGATTGTCGGACGCGGTCGGAGGGCAAGTCGCGGGAGAGGGACGAGTCGCGGGGGCGGGACGAATCGCGGAGGAGGGAGTTGTAGCCGTGTTCATGTACGGCAGCGGTCCGGAAAGGCTACAGACCGTTCGGATGTTGAATATTTGCTTACCCTCGGGGGTAGGCTGGAGGGCGACGAGGACCATATTATATGGCTCCCTTCCGCGGCCTGTGTGCATGCGGTGTACGGAGTTAACCGGTAGGCCTTGTTCGAGAAGGTCGGCCTTGACGAGCTCGGCATCCAACTCTTTAGGGATGCCACGTATAACGGCACGGAGTTCGCGCTCCTCCTGGAGCGTATATGTGTGGAAACTTATACGCTCCTTACGGAGGTAAGAAGAGAGGGCCCTATGGTCGTCGGACGTTCGAACCTTAATTTGAATGCCGTTCGCGAGGTTACGGGCATTCGTGAAATTGATATTTTTGGCCTTAAGGGCCAGGGAAACTCGTTCCCAAGCTGCCTTCTCTTGAAGGATTACCGGGGGAGGGGTCTGGGCTTTATTTTGTGCCACCGGACGCGGTGACGGAGTGGCACGGGCTGGAGGCGCAACGGGAGTCTGAGGGCGGGGGCGCGACGCGTTCGCGGCTTTGCTAATTTTAGCGGCCGCGGGAGCTCGAGACTCCGCGGCACGCTTCTTACCCTTTTGCACCAGGGTGAATCCATCCGTCGATGAGGCGGGAGCGAGGTCGACCTCCATCTCCGAGTCAGAG
The DNA here is from genome assembly GCF_030269925.1 of Bombyx mori. Lineage (NCBI taxonomy): Eukaryota > Metazoa > Arthropoda > Insecta > Lepidoptera > Bombycidae > Bombyx > Bombyx mori. The sequence continues at coordinate 13,632,158 of NC_085130.1, forward strand.
TCGGAGGACGAGGAGGCGGGCGCAGATGACCTACGAGTAGGTGTTTTGGACGGCGCGACGGAGGCCGCGGATGATCGCGCTGCTGGAACGGTGACCACGGCGGACGACGCAGCAGTTTTACTCGCCAGTATAGGCGACGCGGGAACGGCAGGCACGACGGAGGCTGCGGTGCTCGATGCAGAAGCTTTGCACGCAGGTACAGGCGACGCAGGAGCAGCGAGCTCGGTGGAGTCCACGAGAGGGCTCGCAGTGTGATCGGCCTTGAAGGCCTGAAACTCGGAAGTGAGCTTTGGGTAGCGAAGCCGGAGAAATTCCGCAAATACAGCGTCCATGATGTCTACGTGCCCAGGTGGGGCTACCCTGGGTCTTAGAAAACACTCGCCTTGCGGCGAGGCCCCAACTTCTCGGACCTGAGCGGTTCTATTGAACACAGGTGGCGATGCGGCACGATTACTGCAGGACAAAGAAAAATCACAACAAAACGGAAATAACAAAAAGAAACAAAACAATTAAACACTTCCAGGAAGACAGTTTGTCGGCAGATGTACCACGAACACAGAAATAACAAAAGGAAACCAAACAAATAAAAACTTCCGGGAAAAACACTTGGTCGGCAGATGTACCACGAACACAGGCCGCGCGAACAATGGCCGGGCTAACAAAAGCCAGGCGAACAAAGGTCGGGCGATCGAGTGGTCGATGAGCACGTCCGCGCGTGACGGGTGCCTCTATCGGAATGACGCCAGCAGCTGCGGCAGGCGCTCCGTCTTCACAGACGAGGCAGCCTGAAGCTGGATGCGGGCGAGGTTGTGGATGACGTGTCGACCGTCACTACCAAGGTCACCGAGCTGGAGACGCTACTTGCGACTGAGGTACCCTCAACACAACGAAACACACGCATTAAAGCTAGGTCCACATACCTTTTAGATAGAATTGAAAGAATGAAGGATGTGAGCGTGGCGTGTATGAAATTAAAGTCCAGGTTGGTTAGGCTGCTTGCGGCTCTTAGTGATGATGAAGGTGGAGGTACTGACTCCGAATCTGAGCTACAGACTTGTGCTAGTCCTACAAAGCCACATACTTCGGGCTGTCCTCATGATGTGGATGGTACCAGTCATCCCATTCAATTTAATGAAAGGCTAACAAATTTTAATTCCTTTAACATCAAATATGATGGCACAACGTGTATAAGAGCATTTTTAGAACGTGTAAAAGAGTTACAATTATCAAGAAATGTTAGTGAGAAACAATTATTATACGGATTCCCGGATCTCTTAGAAAAAGCACCTTTATTTTGGTTTAGGGCCAATCATTCAAATTTTAAAAGCTTGAATGATCTTTTTAGCGAATTAATTAATGATTTTGATACACCTGATTACGATTATAAGTTAATGAACGAAATTAGAAATCGTTCTCAATTTAAAAATGAGTCAATTGTCGCGTATTTATCTGTAATGCAACAGATGTTTTCTAGACTTAATCGTGACCTCTCTGAAGAACAAAAATTAGAAATTTTACTTCATAACATTCGACCTGAATACATCAAAGACCTTGCATTGATAGATATCACTCCTTAAGAGATTAACATAAATTTTTCATTAACGTCGGACATGAACACCTCCTTGCCACGTGGTAAGCATAAAATAGAAAATTTAAAACCACAACCATCTCAACCTGACCCTTTAACAAAAAATTCAAAATGTTTGAAGTGCGGTCTATATACACAAACTACTAATAAATGTTCTGATAAAACGTTAGTATGTTACAAGTGTGGCAAGAAAGGTTGTAAAGTTTCAAATTGTCCTAACTGCCATCCAAAAAACTTGTAAAGCAAGGCTTTTGCAAGAATAAAAATGCAGAAGTCCTGCCTTATAATAATGATGATATCAGGCTATTTTTAAATATTAAGTTTAATGATTTAGAAGCATCTGGTTTGCTGGATACAGGAGCAGCTTGCTCAATTTTAGGTAATTAATTCGTTTGTTTATCATTTGTTCTTGATTGTTCACTGTTAATAATTGTTTGTTCTGCATTTATTTATTTAAAAAAAATATTTTAAAATATACCTACAAGTTAGCCCCCCTAATGCAATTTTTAATATTTTTTCATCCTTAATGACTCATAAATATTCATTTTCGATTGTTCTTATATAAAACACGTTTGTTCTCTTACGAAATTACTCGTTTTTTGTTTAATTTACTATTTTTATTAGTTGAATAAATGTATGCAAAATATGTGTACTGCGCATGCGTCAACTATAATGCCTAAACTTTCTACGCAGTTTTAATCGTGAAAAAAAAAACAAATATAAATCCTGAAGGAGTAATTAATTGGTATACAGTTTAATTAAAAAAATTCAAAAATAAATAAATGAAATAATGTGCATTGGCGTAAAGTTAGACCAAATACATTTTTTCCATCCTCCTACTTATCGTTATGAAGGTATAAAAAAGATAGGGAGTTCACATAGGTAATATAAACAAATAAGTAAATATGTTCATTATTTATCTTTCAAGAGATAATGTAGGTATACATTATAATAACTTTTTTACACAGTCGAAATTATATTCCTAACATTAGTAAAATAACGTTTAAATTTTTTTTTATAGGTTATGTATTGAAAGTGTTGGAAAATTATTTCATGTTTTAGCTGGAAAACGACATGGAGAATTATATGCAATACAAGATAATGGGCTCCATCAAATGAATTTGAATGAAACCAAACTGTTTACCATCCAAATTCGATTGTCGGGCAGATAGAAAACGAAAATTCACTCAAAGTGAACCCCGGCCTGCATTTGTGAAACGAAAAAGACTCACTATTGTCAAGGAGATTGAAGAGACGACTAAAAATGAGATGTGTTATATTATCATACCTTTGCCATCTTGTAGTCAAGGTAGGTGTAACTGTCACTAATTAGTAACACTCACAGATCTTATAATCAAATAACAATATCAGAAAAAAGGATAATAGTTTGTTAGTTAGTGGAAGTAGCTAAAATGGGCAAGTGGACCTCAGTTCCTATTACATAAGGTACTAGGAAGTTTGTGATAATGAAAATTTATCACAGTGTAATATCACTTACTTACTTTAACAGTGAAGGAAAACATTGTGATGAAACCTGCACACCTAAATGTTCTTAGGATTTTCTTAGGTGTGTAATCCACCAACCAGCACTAGGCAAGCGTGGTGGACTAAGGCCTAAAAACCCTCTCAATGGTAGTGGAGCCCAGTGTCCAGCAAGGGAATATATTATATGGGCTGATGATGATGACTAGGAAGTTACATACTACTACTACTACAGTACACATATAATCCTATATATTTACAAACTATAAGTTTGTTGGGTATCTAGAAATTGCTAACATTATTTCATATTTCCAGATGTCCACTTGAAAATAGGTGTAGTAATGACAAAGCTATCCAACTAGCTCCAGCACAGGAACACAAAGGCAAGTGTGTATTGCCACATCACCCCTTAATATATCTGAAGCAAGTACAAGTAAACAATCAGAACCAGCAAAAATAAAACTGTTGTTCCTGAGGACAAATTTGACAGTGATGAGTCAAATGCACCAGCAACAGAAGGATCAACTGTTGACTATGAGTTATCTCTCTATATCTCCACTCCATCAAAGACTTGTGCACTTCAGACTATAGCTCTCAAGAAGACTAAAAAAGTTGAAAAAATGAATGTGTTAACAACTTTATCTAAAGTGAAAAATAAACCACGTTTATATATTGGTCTTCCACAAGAATTATATTTCATAATAGGCTTGATTGAGAAACATACAAATGTTTCTGAACAAAATATTATATTATGTTTGATGAGAATAAAATTAAATAGAACATTCTCTCAATTGGCTGATGATTTCGATATATATGTAAGTCAAGCAAGCAATATATTTTTCAACAAACTGCCAGAAATTGCAAATGTAATATCACCCCTTGTTAGAGTATAAAAAAAAAATACAATAAATATGTATGCAGGAAGGATAATTACTTATTAAATCTTATTTATCCGGAAGAATCCAAAGGTAGACGTTAAAGGAAAGAGATCTTCCGGTGTCTTACTTAATATGGGTGTTCCTCAGGGTTCCATATTGGGTCCCTTCTTATTTCTTGTGTATATCAATGATTTACCAAAGTTTATTGAAACCCGTCACGAGGTCGTATTATTCGCTGATGATACATCCTTATTGTTTAAAATTAAACGACAATTGGAAGATTATGACGATGTGAATGATGCTATCTCGCGCGTGGTAAATTGGTTTAGTGTTAATAATCTGTTATTAAATAACAAAAAAACAAAATGTATAAAATTTACCACACCTAATGTTAGACAAGTAGACACTAATATCATTGTAAGTGGAGAGACACTGGAGCTTGTTGATTCGACAGTTTTTCTTGGTATAACAGTTGATTCCAGGCTGCAGTGGGGTCTTCACATATGCAAGTTAGCGAATAGACTTAGTTCTGCAGCTTTTGCGGTAAAAAAAATACGAACGTATACTGATGAAGATACGGCACGTCTAGTTTATTTCAGTTATTTTCAAAGTGTTATGTCCTATGGCATTTTGCTATGGGGCAATGCTGCCGATGTTGAAACGATTTTCATCCTGCAGAAGAGGGCTATTCGTGCTATTTATAATATGCACCCGAGGGAATCCTTGAGGGACAAGTTTAAGGAAATCAAAATTCTAACTTTAGCGTCCCAATACATTTTTGAAAATTTATTGTACGTGCGTAAAAACATTTTAGAAGAGTCTGCGATTTGCATAATGTGAACACTAGGAACAAACATAGGCTTGCGTTGCCGGCGGCTCGAATTAAGAAAATAAGCAACTCTTTCAGGGGGCTGGGTGTACAACTTTTCAACAAGATCCCACAAAACGTTCAACTACTACCTGTTCATAGATTTAAGAAAACTGTCGAGGAACGTTTGTGCAACAAGGCATATTATAAAGTTAAGGATTTTTTACTAAATGGCACTACATGGGAATGAGGCGTTCGCTCCTGGCCTTTTCATTTTTCATTATTATTATTATTTATTTGAATTGTATTTTTTTTAATTGTTTTTTCGTATACTGTAAATATGTTTTCTTGTTTAAAAAAAAAAAAGCCCGCTGAGTTTGTTTCGCCGGTTCTTCTCAGGACTGTGGCTTTTTTTGGAACCGGTGGTAGAGTTAACATTTTCTTTTACATTTTGATATTCAACAAGTGTGTTTTTGATGACATCCAAGTTGAAATAAATGATTTTGAATTTGAATTTGAATTTGACTTCATTAAATATTTTAGAATAAACTTTAATAAATTATATAATAATAATAAAATGAATAAAAATCAAATTATAGGCGTCAGTTAAATAACGGATTGATCGACTTAGATTCTTTAAATTCTAATCAGCGCAGAATTGTGGAAAACATAAAAACTAAATTCAACTCAATTAATACTGAAGTAGTTGGTTTAGGCCGAACACATTTAGCAAAACATACCATAGATACAGGTGAACATCAACCTATTAAGATGAGTTGGATAAAATGTTGAAGCTAAATGTTGTTTCTCCATCGCAGTCACCATGGAATTCTCCTGTGGTGATGATAGAAAAGTCAAATGGTTCCACGAGACTATGTCTTGATAGTAGGAAATTAAATGAAGTCACTAAACCCGATGCTTATCCTTTACCTTACATCAGTCAAATTTTAGACAACCTTAGAGACGCGAAATATCTATCTTCAATTGACCTTAGCTCCGCCTACTGGCAGATTCCTTTTGATGGTAAGTCGTCAGCTGAAAAAACGGCTTTCACGGTACCTAAAAGAGGCTTATTTCAAATTAACGTCATGTGCTTTGGTTTAGTAGGAGCTTCGGCAACTATGCAAAGGCTGATGGATAAATTATTTGGACCAGAATTTAATAATAAAATTTTCTGTTACCAAGACGATATAATTTGTATTTCTTCCTCGTTTGAAGAGCATATATCTTTATTAAATAGGGTGTTCAATAAACTTAAATTCGCTAAATTAACTATAAATATGGAAAAATCTAACTTTTTCCGAAATGAATTAAAATACTTAGGTTATGTTGTGGATAAACATGGTTTGCATACGGATCCCGGTAAAATTGATAAAATATTAAATTATCCTGTTCCAAAAGATGTGAAGGACTTGAAAAGATTAATAGGAATGGCTGGATGGTACAGAAGGTTTATATGTGATTTTTCTAAATTATCTAGACCACTTACTCGCCTCACGAGTCAGAAGCAAGCAAGAAGGGTCGTCGTACCCCCTTTCGGGGGCACGGAACGGGCCTCGGGGCAAACCCCACTACCCGGGACGGAGCTCCCTGCCACATAGGGCAGGGGTGAATTAGATGCGGGGAGGACTTGGGGAAGGTACGCTGTTCGCAGCGTGCACGGCTGCACTACATCGACAAAACATATATACTTATACATAATACGATGGGCTTGAATGGCTCCAGGGATGACGCCCGGCAGCAGGATCCTCCGGCGTCGTGTTGTCCTCCAATTTTTTTTTTTTTTTTTTTTTTTTTTTTTTTCCCTTACTAACTAACTACAAGCTAACTACAAACTAAACTACACTACTATTTACACGGGGACAACAGTCAGCGGCTACGAGGGGCCCGCCACCGGCCCCATGCCGCGGCCCCGCCTCTACAAATCAGAGGGGGAGCCGCGGCACTAGTTTGGCGCTCACCCGCTCCGGGCTCCCCAGAAGGGGAAGTCCGTCACGGGGAGGGGCCGACTTAAAACACTCCCCAAACGGGGGAGTGGTCCACCCTCGGGGGTGGAAAATGGGTCCCCATAGGGGGGCACCCCAACAATGTGGGGGGAAGTGACGAGTGTGGACAGCTCAGTCCCATGGGGGCACTCATTATGAGCACTCCCATATCACTCCGATTAAGCCGACTATCTTACCATAGCCGGGGGTTCCAGTAGCTCCCTTGGTAGCGCCAGACCATCAGGTGGTCTAGCGTGCAAGGGAGCTAAATTGTGGAGATGCTCGTGGGGTCCACCGTCAGCCCGCTCGTAAAGATTACGAGCTAGCCTCCGGATGAACTCCTCGAGCGACTCCACATCCAGATCCCGGGCGATTACGGCATTACTGACGTAACGCCCTGCTCCGACTATCGTGCGAAGAGCCAGATTCTGCTGGGCCTGTAACTTCACCCGCATGGCCTGCGGGATGAGGTGATACCAGGCCGCAGCTGCGTACGTGATACGGGAACGGACATACGTCTTATAAATGCCGAGCTTAGTCCTGACCGGCAACCTGGAGGCCAACACCGGCCGGAGTAGGAATCTCGCGTAGCGAGCGGCCGCCAACGCCAAATTGGCGTGGGCGGTCATCCTCAAACTCCGGTCGATATCGACCCCCAAGTACCGGACGCTGGATCTAAACTCGACATTAGCGCCACGGAGACTGAGCTGTCCCGGGACGACTCTTGTGCGGACCGGACCGAAGAGAATAGCCGCGGTCTTCCCCACGTTGACCGCGACCCTCCATCGGTCCAGCCACTGGGGCAGTAAGTCCAATAACCTCTGCATCCTCGAAATGGCCGCAGAGGGGAAGTTGGATGACGCGAAGTAGGCGCTGTCGTCGGCAAACAGCGCCAACTTCACGTCGGCTTCCCACGCTTCGAGGTTGCCCTCGAGCGTGGGAATGTCGTTGGTGTAGAGAGCGTAGAGGAATGGTGCCAGGACGCTCCCCTGCGGAACTCCGGCCGTGACTGGGCGCACCGACGACTTGGCGCCCTCGACCGCGACAAGGAAGGATCTTCCCTCCAGGTACGACCCCAGCAGTCGCACGTAGGCGTGCTGGAGGTCCGTGTTCTGCAACAGCTTGTGGATCAGTCCCGCATGCCAGACACGGTCGAAGGCCTTCTCGATGTCGAGAAAGACTGCGGCCGTGTACTGGCGCGCGTTGGTCCGATCCGCCAAGTGATGCATGACGCGGACCAATTGCAGCGTTGTCGAGTGACCGCTACGAAACCCGAATTGCTCGGGTCTGAGAAGGATGTGCGGCGACATCCTTCTCAGCAGCAGCCGCTCGAACAACTTGCCCACGTGCGACAGCAGCGTGATCGGACGGTAACTGGAGGGATTTCTCCTGTCCTTGCCGGGTTTGGGCAAGGCGATAACCTTGCCCAATTTCCAAATTCCCGGGAAGTGTCCTGTGGACAGAATGGAGTTGAACAGCCGTGTCATATATGACACGACCGTCTCAGGGAAGTGGAAAAAAGCGAGGGAGGGAATACCGTCCTCGCCCGGCGCCTTGCGCCTCTTCATCCGCTTGATGATGAGGCGCAATTCGCTGGGAGTGATGAGATCACCATCTCCCAACGGTGGCACCGGGGAGGAGAGTAGGCTTGCTACGCTCTCTTCCACCGATTGGTGGAATGCGGCCTCTGAGGGTGCAGAGTCATTTGGAGCGAACTGCCGCTCCAGCATTTCGGCCAGGATATCGGCGCGGGCCTGAGCCGAGAAGCATCGGTTGCCCCTCTCGTCCACGAGTGGACAGGTCGGGGCAGGCCGATTTGAGAGCTGGCGACAAAGCCGGTGGAGGGATACTGAGGAGGGGTCCTCGCGGGCCTCCTCGATCCTCTCCTGCCAGGCATAGCCCCGGAAGGTGCTAATCTTTGTCGCCAGCTCCGCTTCCAGCTCATTAAGCTCGCGCTTTATCCTGGGACAACGAGTTGTCGCCCAGAGCCTCCTCAAGCCCCTCTTCCGGCGAATAATCGCCTTCAGATGGGCCGGGAGTATACCTCTGGGCCCGCCGCTGGGCACAAGAGTCGTCGCCTGGTCGATCGCTCCCCTGATGGAGTCAACAAGGCGGATTGCCGCATCGTCGACCCCATCAGGGGTGTTGGGGTCCTGAACCACGGGAAGGTCGACTAGTCGTCTCTTAAAGAGCTCCCAGTCGACCTTCGGTCGTAGGGGCGAGGTCGCAACCCGGGTGAGCCCCATTCCCAGTGTCACCAGGATAGGGAGATGTGGGGTACCCAGGTCGTACAGTGCCTCGATCGTTACGGGGCACCGTAGCCCCTTGTGCACACACACATCCAGCACATCGGGCTGATATCGCGCGGTGGTCGGGATGTGTGTGGGTTCGTCGGGGCCGACCACAGAGTAGTCGCCCCTATCGGCATCTTCTAGCAGCCGCCTGCCCACTGCTGAGTTAAGTCGGGAGCCCCACGCGACGTGCTTCGCGTTGAGGTCCCCGACCAGCAGAGCTGGGCGGCTGTCGTGATTCAGGGCCCGTCTTATGTCCTCAGGGTGAAATTCAGGCCCCGGGGGTCTATACGCGGCATAAATCCGCATATCTCCCCCCGAGGTGTGTACCCTCACACCGACCGACCTTGTCGATGTGAAGGACAGCAAATCCAACTGATCATGCACCACGTCCCGCCTGACGAGGGCCGCAGTGCCCCTGAACGGCCGCCCGGCAGGGGTAAGCTCGTCACGTCGGTACATGAAGTAGTTAGGAATCCTGAACGCATCCTGAGGACGAAGCTTGGTCTCGCCCAGGAGCACAACCTCTGGGTTGTACTCCCGGGCGAGAACAAGCAGGTCGTTCTTTCGGGACTTTATCCCGTCGGGGTTCCAATAAATGATGCGCAGCTCCTGGCTAGCCATTGAACTGCGCAATCATTCGGTAGAACCCCGACAGGAGCGCCCCGAAGGGACTGGCTCCCGAGGCGATCTCGCGGATTACTCCGGAGATCACCTCGGACAATTTCTCCCACAATGTGAGCAACCAGGCAGCAAAACCGACAGGCTGGGAGGCCTGCCGACCGCTGCGCCGCTCGCGCTGTGGGCGGGGGGGGAGGGGGGGCAAATTATTTATGTTGGCAGTAGTGGTTGCATCGGCCGAATGGGCCGAAGGCAATGGTTGGCTTGGTATCGTATGGGCCGGAGTGGAGTTTTCTGTGACCTCCATGTTCTCTGGGTCAGTTGGTTGTGGTGCAGAGCTCTGCACTGTAGGCACCGGAATGCCTCCGTTTGCATTCTCCCGTTCCTCTCTTTTCCTTAATTTCCGTTTCAGCTTTTTCCTCCTGTTTTTTTCCCTTTTTTTGTTTAGGGTCGTAATGCCGCTAGTCGGACGGGATATTGTGGGAGCACCAGCAGAAGTGCGACCACGGGGAGCAGGAGTAGGTTGGACTTTCTTTGACTGCCGTGGCGGGTTGGCCTGTGCCATCAGCGTAGACGCCGATGGCAATGCCTCCACCACCACCGCAGACGGAGCGGAGTGGGAAGGGGGAGGGGGCTGGGAAGTTTTCCCTTTCCCCTTCCCCTTCCCTTTTGCTACAGGTGCTGAAGCCGGAAGAGCTGTACTCCCGGCTCGAGGCGCCTGTGGGGCAGGAGGAGGGACGGTTACTCCCATCATCCTGGCCCTCTTGCGGAAGACCGCACACCGTCTGTCGACGGCGGCGTGGTCCTTCCCGCAGTTGGCACAGGATAACGGGCCGTCCCTCGGCCTCGGGCAGTCCGATACGATGTGCTCCCCGGCACACCTTACGCAACGGACCGCACGATGACAGTTGTAGGAGGCGTGTCCGAAGGCCTGGCAGCGATGACACTGAGCAGGCCCTCGGATTGGACGCCATCCCTCGACCGTCACCCCCGGCAGGTACAGCAGTTCGTTGACTGCGTACAAGCGGGCGAGGTCGTCCTTCGAGAGGTGGTCCAGGGCTACGTGAAACACGCAGCCCGGACGCCCTCTCTGGGACCTAATGCACCTGGCATATCGAGCCGGGAATCCCAGCTCCTTCAAGGCATTGATGACTTCTGCCTCGTCGGTGTCGGCAGGGAGGCCCCGGACTGCCACCTTTGAAGGTTTCTCCTCCGCCAGGGCGTAACAGTACCATTTAATGGTACCGTCCCTGGCAGAGGCCTCCGAAAGGTAGGCCTGGACCGCCCTATACTCCTCAACCGACGTCGGCAGAAATCTAAAACCGGTGCCGAAGGGTCGCGCCGAGGGGGCACGGCCTAGGCGCTCCCTAATGGCCGCCATGTGGCGGGACCAATTTGGAAGGGCCTCCACCATAATTGGCGGGTGTCGGCGCAGTTCCTCCTGGGCGCGACCCTTCGGCCTCGGGGGAGGGGCTCGTGAGGATTGGGAAGTCCTCTGGGCGGTAGGGATACCTGGCCTAGCTGCCATGGCAGCATAGGAGGTAGAGGGAGTGGGGTTGGGCTTAAGGACCTGTTGAGGTCTGGTAGACTCGAGGTCCATGTACCTGGTGGAGTCCAGGTTGCCCGCCGTGCCGCTTAGGGCGGGGGCACCTCGGGTTGAGTCTACCGGGATTGGGGATAGAGTTGGGGAAGGAGATCGAGGAGGGGATCTTACTTGCCTTAGGGCTGTCCCTGTCCTGGCGGGAGCCCTAGGCTTTGGAATTGGTTGGGCTGGGATTGGACTCCCAGAGGGGGACGAAGACCTAGATGAGGAAGGAGTGACCGATTCGGTTGAGGAATGTGCAGAGGATGTGGTCGCACTCTCCTCTCCCTCCGATCTAGACGAGGGGCCTAATCTTGGACGCTTGTCCTTCTCGCTCGATGAGCCTCGGTCGGACTCGGACCTGGCCTTCTTCCGCGGCCGAGAGGGCCCAGAGGGATCGGTCAACGGGGGAAGGATATCTTCCTCCGGTTCGATCCTCGGAGTCCTCTGGGCCGCGACCGGAGGCCCGGGCGGACTGTCCGTCCCGAGTCCCATCGAGACTGTACGGGTTGCCGGTGAAGGTCGGAATCTGAGGTTCGTCATCACTTGACGTCCCTTGCAGGACGGGCCGGGTGTGCTGATTATGGGGGGTGATGTCCCCCCCGACATGTTCTAGCCAATATTTTTACGGTCACCACGACTGTCGGTACATCCGTGGTATTTGTACACTGTAAGCTAGTTACCGACCAATGTATTGTTAGCTTAGAGGTGCTTAAGTTAATTGAATTAAACTACTTAATTGACTAAATAATAATGCTATAATGTAAATGGGAAAATTTGTAAAAATTGTAGAATATAAAGAACTAAGACAAACAAGAAGAAATAAAACTAAGGATTAAACAGACTTACACTCACTCTGCGATCCACCCTGCAGGCGCCCGCCGCGGCCGGCCACTCGTAGTGTGCATAAAGAAATTAACAAAAGGAAAACAAATCTACTAAAATACAATGGACTTACCACTGACGGCTCGGTCCAATCTATGTGTATCTAAATTTTAACCTATTTAATCTAATAAGTAATAAACTAATAATATGGTGTAAATAAAATAAAAATAAATGAAAATCAAATTGAAATTAACTTAAAAGAAAGAAAAGGAACTATTAACAGTTTTGTACATGTATGCGTCGAGAGCGCAATCGCCCCGACACGATACCAATGCACCTGCAAGATTCCACCCCAGCTTGTAAGTAAGGTGGGGATAGAATTCCGACAGCTACATAAAATTAATTTAAATCTATAATCTACAAACAACCACTATCAGCCAGCAACGGCGGGAAACCTACGGTGTGTTCGTACTAATTATCAAAGAGAAAATTACTAAAAAATGATTATATACTATAAAGGTGGATTATACTATTAATGGCCACTTACAAGGGTCGGTCAGTTCGCCAATATGGAAGCATAAAAATTGAATTTGTATTTACAAAATTAAAATATTACAAGTATGGAGGGTATATTTAAATTAACTTAGCTTTAAAGAAATGAATCTGCCACAGTGGCGCTAGTTGTGATTAAAGTGAAATTATAATAATTAATATCAAAATATCAAAATCAAAATTAATTTAATTAAATAATACTAATAGAAAAAGAATAAAAAAAAATTTAAATTAAACAATAAGGACTAAGGAAAACTACTACTAAATCTAAGAACAAACTATTACGGGTTCCCGACGTTGCCGTGGTCCACCACCGTAAATCGGCTTACGCGGGTTTAGTAACAGCCCCTCCTATCCCCGAAGGGTAGGGGAGGACTGGGAACGGACACAGATGGCCAGACTCGAAGGCGCTAACGTAACTCGGTTTTTATTCTTAGAATAAAATGAGTACGCAGCTTTTCCAGGCTGAACGACAACTACCCGCAATTAACCAATGTTAGGAAAGAAAGTGTCGAACAACTCACCTGGTCCCGGGTCCTGCGTTTCGTTGCTCGGAACGTCTCCGCGCCGAAACAACACCGCTAGATCAAAACACTCGCACTTTGGGCACACACAATCGCACAGCACAAACAATAGGGGCCACTTAGCACTGGTGTCCCGGGCAACAAAAACGAAAAATGGAAGAAGAGCTTTTAGGGTTTCTCGGGTTACTTGCCGAGAAGTACCCGGTGCTATCCAACCTCACGGCCGAATTCGCGGCCTACAGGGCCGCCCGCGCGAGTCTCGCCCCGCCCGCGCCCCTCGCCGCGTCATTTCGAGCCGCGCAGTCATGCCCCGCCCCCAAATCCAATTTGAGCGCACGTACGCACGTAGCGACTCATGAAGCGCCTAGCGCCAACGAAGCGCCTAACGCACCCGCGACGTCATTCTCGCCAATCTCATCCGTCGCGTCGTCCGTAATCATTAACTCAGGTTCAGACTCCGATACCGGATCGGAGATGGACTTCGAGTCCGCGACGAGCCCGCAGCCCGGAACCTCGGATGGGTTCCAAACGGTAAAACGCGGGAAAAAACGTACTCGCGCCGTGGAGTCCCGGAGCTCCACGACAAAACAAACAAAATCAGCGACTGCCTCCCGTCCGCAGGTAGTCGTGACACCGGAGTCGGACTCCGGCCGCCGCGCAACCCCACCGCCGCGTCCCAAGCCCGCACCCGCGCAAAAAACCGTCGCCCCGCCCCCGCTGATTCTCCAGGAGAAGTCAGCATGGAACCGCGTCTCCCAGGCCCTTCAGGCAAACAAAATAAATTATACCCATGCGCGTAACGTCGCGCATGGGATTCAAATAAAGGTCGCAACGCCGGGCGACCATAGGGCTCTATCCGCGTACCTCCGAAAGGAGAACATAGGTTTCCATACCTATGCTCTTCAGGAGGACCGCGAGCTCCGCGTAGTAATACGCGGAGTTCCGAAGGAACTCGACATAGAGTACGTAAGGGAGGATCTGACCGCTCAGTCCCTCCCGATAGTAAGTGTGCACCGGATGCACAACGGACGCGACAAAAAACCATATAACATGGTTCTAGTCGCTCTAGAACCAACCCCGGAGGCCAAGAAAAAGATCGCATGTCTCGCGACAGTATGTGGCCTATCCGGGGTTACCATTGAAGCCCCCCATAGACGTGGCACTCCCGGACAGTGCCACAGATGCCAACTCTATGGCCACTCGGCTCGGAATTGCCACGCGCGCCCCCGCTGCGTGAAGTGTCTCGGCGATCACGCCACGTTAGATTGCTCGCGAGTTAGGGAAACCGCGACCGAACCTCCAAGCTGTGTCCTATGCCTTAAGCAAGGGCACCCCGCGAATTACCGTGGATGTCCTAGGGCTCCGCGAAAACGTCCGACCCACCCAGCCCCCCGTACCGTCGGCCCAAAGACTTCGGTGCCTTCAGCACCGAAACCCGCCTTCGTACCGGCTGCGGTTCCCACCGTCTCGGCGTGGAAAAAACCGCTGCCGTATACGAGGTCGGGAACACAAACCGCACCCCAGCCCCCGCTCGCGACACGTCCCGCGCCGCAGCCCCTGCTCGCACCTCCCCCCGCGCCCGCGTACCGTCCCCCGCAACCCTCAGCCGTCAACGACTTCACGCTCGTGCGCGACTTCGTCACGGCGGTCAACTTCGACCGTCTGCGATCGTTCGCAGACGCGATGCGAAGGGCGGTAAACCCCGAACAACGGCTCGCGGCCGCGTTCGAATACATGGACGTTTACGAGTCCGTGGCCCGTACTTTCTAAAATCACCGGTAATCAATGGCGCAAAACGCTAGAGAGAAACCATATTCCCTTACGTTAGCATTCTACAATGCTAACGGACTCGCGCGACAACGCGATCAAATTTACGAATTCCTCCGCGACAATCTTGTAGATATTCTGCTAGTGCAGGAGACCTGCCTGAAGCCCTCGCGTCGTGACCCGAAAGTCGCGAATTACGTCATGGTTAGGAATGACAGACTCACCGCCTCCAAAGGCGGGACTGCCATTTACTATAGGCGGGCCCTGCACGTTGTCCCTCTCGATACCCCCTCGCTCTCACATATCGAGGCGTCAGTGTGCCGTATCTCGCTGACGGGACACCAGCCGATCGTCATCGCATCCGTTTATCTCCCCCCGGACAAGCCCCTTCTGAGCAGTGACATCGAGTCACTGTTCGGCATGGGAGACTCCGTCATCCTGGCAGGCGATTTAAATTGCCACCACACTAGGTGGAACTGCCACAGTTCAAACATAAACGGTAGGCGTCTCGACGCGTTTATAGATGACCTTACCTTTGAAGTAGTCGGTCCCCCAACTCCAACATGTTATCCGTATAACATCGCGCTCCGTCCGAGCACTATAGACCTGGCACTGCTGAGGAACGTAACTCTGCGCTTGCGTTCCATCGAAGCAATGTCAGAGCTCGACTCAGACCACCGACCTGTCGTTATGCAGCTCGGTCGCCCCCACAACCCAGTCACAGCTACGAGGACCATGGTGGACTGGAAGAAGCTGGGCAAATGCTTAGCCGATGCCGCTCCACCAATCCTCCCCTGCGGCCCGGATTCAACTCCATCCCCCGAGGACACAGTCGAATCCATAAACATCATCACGGATCACATCTCTTCCGCGATCATAAGATCCTCAAAAGAAGTCGATGTGGAGGATAGCTTCCACCGCATCAGACTGTCCCCCGAACTTAGGAACCTCCTAAGAGTTAGAAACGCGGCAATCCGGGCCTACGATCAACTTCCCACGCACTCAAACCGGATTCGGATGCGTCGTCTACAGCGGGATGTAAAATCTCGCCTAAGCGACGCCCGAAACGAGAATTGGGATAGTTACTTAGAAGGACTCGCGCCCTCTCATCAAGCATACTGGCGACTAGCAAGGACTCAAACATTTTCAGTTCCGATTGCATCGCCGTTCAGTCCGGACGCGTTTTTGCAAATAATTGTCGCTGCCGTCGCGAACGTGAGTCTCGAGTTGTCCAACATTGTCGTTGTCGCACCGATCGCGGCATTGTTGTGCATTCTTGACGCGCTGTCGCTGGCGTCGCGACCTTGAGTTGTAAAAACAGTTTGTACTTGAGTTGTGCATTCGAAACGCCAACTTCACTATCATTTTCACTCATACCATATTATTAAATTTATTTATATTATTCGGCGAGCAAAACAGTCTTTTTAAAGACTGAACCCCCACTGCGATCACCGCTTGTTGTGGCACTCACAACCCAGTGGGGCCCCACCTTCCAAACTCCACCCCAATCCCCAGCCAACTGCCGTTTTCACGGCAGAGGCACTCCCCCCCCTGGTTGCTGGTAAAGCGCAGGGGGTGAACTCCTACTCAGGGGACTCGCCTCTCGGCGAGTGTGCCTTAAGTCCCGGGGACGCCCCCCCCGGGCACAGAACAACCATGAATAACGCGAACAGCGCGCTATTCGCGCAATTCGTGCAACAGATATGCCCGGACATCATGTCCCGTTTTGAGGCCTACAAGGCCACGCTAGCATCGAACCCCGACGATTCGTCCGCCGCCGCCGCGATGATCATCCGCGACTCTCCGCTGTCGCCTCCCGCGCCGGTACTCCGCGACTCGCCGATGTCGCCCCCCACCCCCGCGCCCGCGTCGATCGCGTCATGCGCGGATTCGAGCTCCGGCTCCGACTCCGAGTCGGAGATGGAGTTCGAGTCGGCCGCCAGCCCCGAACCCGGAACCTCCGATGGGTTCAAAACAGTCACGCGCGGAAAGAAACGCGCCCGCGCCGTGGAACCGTCCGCGGCGCCAAAACAACCTAAGGCCGCGAACGCATCGCGGCCTAAAGTCGTGGTCTCACCCGACTCCCCTCGCCGCGCAACCCCGTCGCCGCGACCCCAACCCGCGTCCGTCCGCAAAATTCCCGCGCCGCCGCCGGTAATTTTACAAGATAAGACCGCGTGGGATCGCGTATCCCGTGCCTGTAAGGCACAAAACGTCACCGTCATCCATGCGCGTAACATCGCGCACGGCATACAGATAAAAACGGCCTCACCGGACGACCACAGGGCGCTGACAGCCCACCTCCGAAAGGAACGCATAAGCTTCCACACTTATGCGCTCCAGGAGGATCGCGAGCTCCGCGTAGTAATACGCGGAGTACCGAAGGAGCTCGACGTCGAGCTGGTCAAGGAGGACCTCATCGGGCAGGCGTACCCGATTTTAAGCGTGCACCGAATGCACAGCGGGCGCGATAAATTCGCATATAATATGGTTCTCGTCGCGTTAGAACCAACCGCCGAAGGCAAACGGATTGCCTCAAGCCTCCGCACCGTTTGCGGCTTATCCGGGGTCACCGTCGAGGCCCCATATAGAAAAGGCACTCCCGGGCAGTGCCACCGCTGCCAGCTTTACGGCCACTCCGCGCGCAACTGCCACGCGCGTCCACGGTGCGTAAAGTGCCTCGGTGACCACGCGACAGCCGACTGTTCGCGGGTCAAAGAGACCGCGACCGAACCTCCGAGCTGTGTGCTCTGCCAGAAGCAGGGCCACACAGCCAACTACCGCGGATGCCCCAAGGCCCCGCGGAAGCGTCTGGCCAACGCGCCATCTAAAACCGTCGGCCCAAAGACTTCGGCGCCCCGCGCGCCGAAACCTGCCTTCGTGCCGGCACCGGTGCCCACCGTCTCCGCGTGGGCAAAACCGCTGCCGCTCACGTTGGCAGGGAAACCACCGGCACCCCAGCCCCTGCTCGCGCCGCGCCCCGCCCTCGCGCCCGGTCCCGCGCCTCGCCCCGGCCCCGCGCGGCCTGCCGTAAACGACTTTTCAATCGTGCGTGATTATATCGCCGCGATAAATATAGATCGCATGCGCTCGTTCGCCGACGCCATGCGCAGGGCGGTCACGGCCGATGACCGCCTATACGCGACGTTCGACCATATGGACGTCATCGAGTCCGTCCAGCGTACGCTGGCTTGATTACCGGTAATCAATGGCCAACAACGGTAGAGAGAAACCGCGTTCCTTAAAGTTAGCATTTTATAATGCTAACGGACTCGCGCGTCAGCGCGACCAAGTATATGAGTTTCTCCGTGACAATCTCATCGACATCCTTCTGGTGCAGGAGACCTTCCTAAAGCCCTCGCGTCGCGACCCCAAAGTCGCGAATTACGTCATGGTTAGGAATGACAGACTCTCCGCCCGCAAGGGCGGGACTGTCATTTACTATAGGAGGGCCCTGCACTGCGTCCCTCTCGATACTCCCTCGCTCTTACATATCGAGGCGTCAGTGTGCCGCATCACGCTGACGGGACACCAGCCGATCGTCATCGCATCCGCTTATCTCCCCCCTGACAAACCCCTCCTGAGCAGTGACCTCGAGACACTGTTCGGTATGGGGGACGCGGTCATCCTGGCAGGCGATTTAAATTGCCACCACACTAGGTGGAACTGCCATCGCACGAATGTGAACGGTAGGCGTCTCGACGCGTTCATAGACGACCTCACATTCGAAATACTCAACCCCCCGACCCCCACGTACTATCCATACAACGCCGCGCGTCGTCCGAGCACAATAGATCTGGCACTGCTGAGGAACGTAACTCTGCGCTTGCGCTCCATCGAGGCAATGTCAGAACTCGACTCAGACCACCGACCTGTCGTCATGCAGCTCGGTCGCCCACTCAACCGCGAACCAGATACGAGGACCATGGTGGATTGGAAGAAGCTGGGCACGTGCTTAGCTGACACCGCTCCACCAATCCTCCCTTGCGGCCCGGATTCAACTCCATCCCCCGAGGATACCGTCGAATCCATAAACATCTTCACTGATCACGTCTCGACGGCGATCATAAGATCTTCGAAACAAGTCGATGTGGAGGACTGCTTCCACCGCATCAGACTTTCCCCCGATCTTAGGGACCTCGTTAGAATCAGAAACGCGGCAATCCGGGCCTACGATCGATATCCCACGGATTCAAACCGGACTCGGATGCGTCGCTTACAGCGGGAGGTCAAAGCCCGCTTAAGTGACGCCCGAAACGAAAACTGGGATAGTTATTTAGAAGAACTCGCGCCCACTCACCAAGCATACTGGCGACTAGCTAGGACCCTCAAGTCCGAAACTATAGCCACTATGCCGCCTCTCGTACGCCCCTCAGGCCAATCACCGGCTTACGATGACGATGACAAGGCAGAGTTGCTGGCCGATGCACTGCAAGAGCAGTGCACCACCAGCACTCAATACGCGGACCCCGAACACACCAAGGCAGTCGACAGGGAGGTCAAGCGCAGAGCTTCCCTGCCACCCTCGGACGCGTTACCCCCCATTACCTCTGACGAAGTTAGAGAAGTAATAGAAAACCTTCAACCTAAGAAGACACCCGGCTCCGACGGCATCCGCAACCGCGCGTTAAAACTCTTACCAGTCCAACTGATAACAATGTTGGCTACCGTCTTAAATGCCGCTATGACGCACTGCATCTTTCCGGCGGTATGGAAAGAAGCGGACGTTATCGGTATACACAAGCCGGGCAAACCGAATAATGAAACCGCTAGTTACCGACCGATTAGTCTCCTCCCAGCGATAGGCAAAATTTACGAACGGCTCCTTCGGAAACGCCTCTGGGACTTCGTTACCGCGAATAAAATTCTAATAGACGAGCAGTTTGGATTCCGCGCCAAACACTCGTGCGTACAACAAGTGCACCGCCTCACGGAGCACATCTTAATAGGGCTAAATAGGCGTAAACAAATCCCGACCGGCGCCCTCTTCTTCGATGTAGCGAAGGCGTTCGACAAAGTCTGGCACAACGATTTGATCTTCAAACTGTACAACATGGGAGTGCCAGACAGACTCGTGCTCATCATACGAGACTTCTTGTCGAACCGTTCGTTTCGATATCGAGTAGAGGGAACTCGTTCTCGTCCCCGTCATCTGACTGCCGGAGTCCCGCAAGGCTCCGCACTCTCCCCGTTACTATTTAGTTTGTATATCAACGATATACCCCGGTCTCCGGAGACCCATCTAGCGCTCTTCGCCGATGACACGGCTATCTACTACTCGTATAGGAAGATGTCGTTGCTTCATCGGCGACTCCAGACCGCAGTAACCACCATGGGACAGTGGTTCCGGAAGTGGCGAATAGACATTAACCCCACGAAAAGCACAGCGGTGCTATTCAAAAGGGGTCGCCCTCCGAATACCACTTCGAGCACCCCACTCCCCAATAGGCGCGTAAACACCTCCGCCGTTAGCCCCATCACTCTCTTGGACCAGCCCATACCGTGGGCCCCGAAGGTCAAATACCTAGGCGTCACCCTCGACAGAGGGATGACATTCCGTCCCCACGTAAAAACGGTACGCGATCGCGCCGCGTTTATACTAGGACGACTCTACCCAATGCTTTGTAGACGAAGCAAACTGTCCCTCCGTAACAAGGTAACCCTCTACAAAACTTGCATACGCCCCGTCATGACGTATGCAAGCGTAGTGTTCGCTCACGCGGCCCGCACCAACTTGAAACCCCTTCAGGTTATACAATCCCGATTCTGCAGGATAGCCGTCGGAGCACCATGGTTCCAGAGGAACGTGGACCTCCACGATGACCTGGAGCTCGACCCCGTCAGTAAGTATCTACAGTCGGCATCGCTGCGCCACTTTGAGAAGGCGGCACGACATGAGAACCCTCTTGTCGTGGCCGCCGGAAACTACATACCCGATCCTGTAGACCGTTTGGTAAACCGTCGACGTCGCCCAAAGCACGTCATCACGGATCCTCCTGATCCATTAACGGTGCTTTTAGGCAATACAAGCACCGGTCACCGTCCTCGCCGAACCCGTCGCTTGCGACGAAGGGCTCGACGAGCGAATTAACCCACAGACACAGCCCACTGAGTTTCTCGCCGGATCTTCTCAGTGGGTCGCGCTTCCGATCCGGTGGTAGATTCTGCGAAGCACTGCTCTTGCTAGGGCGGTGTTAGCAATTCTCCGGTTTGAGCCCCGCGAGCTCACCTACACAAGCTAGGGTACGCTGAAATAGCCTCTCAAGGCTATCAGCATAGGTAGGAAAAAAAAAAAAAAAAAGCAATTGGGATGAGAATATTTCTCAAATTCAGTGTGCCTTAAATTCTTCAGTAAATGAGACCACTAAATTTACCCCATTTTTCCTAGTTCATGGTAGGGAATATATTGTTGATGGTGCGCTTCACGACCACACCAATGATCCTGTTCCGTATTCTCAAATTAAGATCTCAAACGCTTGTTCACATGGAAATGAGTTAACAGAATTACAAAGCATTTATAATAAGGTGAGCAAACATATACCTACAGTCTGCACACCACCGAAATGCTAAACACTACAACATGAGAAAACGGAACATAGAACTGAGTGTTGGTCAAATTGTGTAAAAACGTACTCATTATCTATCGGATGCCGATAAACGGTTTTCCAAAAAGTTCGCTCCAAAATTCCAAAAGTGTATTATTGTAGCAAAACTTTCTCCTTTGGTTTACACTTTAAAGGATATGAATGGTAAGAATTTGGGTAACTGGCATATTAAGGACATCTTGAAGTATGATGACTAAAGTGTTTGAATGATGAGTATGAGGGATGAATGTCAGGTGAAGTACGAAGGACAGTATAGTGAAGAGGGATGAATGCGTATGCAAGGGAATTGTTATGTAAGAAATTTGTGTGATGAATGTGTGATGAAGGATGAATGTTAAACACTTTACAGAAACACAACATCATAGCAAAACAACTCATCTTCTTTTTCTTTTTTTTTTTACCTAAGCTGATAGCCCTAGCGGCTATGTCAGCGTAACCCTAACTTTAGTAGGTGAGCTCACGGGGCTCAAACCTGACGATGTTGCTAACACGAACCCTAGCAAGAGCCGTGCTTCGCAGAATCTACCACCGGATCGGAAACGCGACCCACTGAGAAGATCCGGCGAGAAACTCAGTGGGCTGTGTCTGAGAGTTAATTTACTCGTCGAGCCCTTCGTCGCAAGCGACGGGTTCGACGAGAACGGTGACCGGTGCTTGAAGTACCTAAAAGCACCGTTAGTGGATCGGGAGGATCCGAGATGACGTGTTTTGGGCGACGTCGACTGCTTTCCATACTGTCCGCAGGATCGGGAATGTAGTTACCGGCGGCCACGATGAGAGA
This sequence comes from Bombyx mori, assembly GCF_030269925.1. Classification (NCBI taxonomy): domain Eukaryota; kingdom Metazoa; phylum Arthropoda; class Insecta; order Lepidoptera; family Bombycidae; genus Bombyx; species Bombyx mori. The sequence continues at coordinate 13,654,447 of NC_085130.1, forward strand.
GAGGGTTCTCGTGTCGTGCCGCTTTATCGAAGTGGCGCATGGACGCCGACTGCAGATACTTACTGGTGGACTCTAAGTCCAGGTCGTCATGGAGGTCGACATTCCTGACGAACCACGGGGCTCCGACGGCTATCCTGCAAAAACGGGATTGAATGACTTGGAATGATTTTAAGTGTATGCGGGCCGCGTGAGCGAACACTACACTTGCATAGGTCATGACGGGGCGTATGCAAGTTTTGTAGAGTGTCACCTTATTTCTAAGGGACATTTTACTTCGCCTACATATCATCGGGTAGAGACGTCCTAGAATGAAGGCGGCACGGTCGCGTACCGTCTTGATGTGGGGGCGGAATGTCATCCTACTGTCGAGGGTGACGCCTAAATATTTGGCCTTCGGGGCCCACGGTATGGGCTGGTCGAACATCGTGATTGGGCGAACGGCGGGGGCGGAGGTATTGACGCGCCTAGTCGGGAGGGGGACTCATCTTCCTTAAATTCATTTGTTTAACTATGTAAGGATTTTTTTTTTTTTTTCCTACCTAAGCTGATAGCCTTGAGAGGCTATGTCAGCGTAACCCTAACTTTAGTAGGTGAGCTCTCGGGGCTCAAACCTGACGATGTTGCTAACACGAACCCTAGCAAGAGTCGTGCTTCGCAGAATCTACCACCGCATCGGAAACGCGACCCACTGAGAAGATCCGGCGAGAAACTCAGTGGGCTGTGTCTGAGAGTTAATTTACTCGTCGAGCCCTTCGTCGCAAGCGACGGGTTCGACGAGAACGGTGACCGGTGCTTGAGGTACCTAAAAGCACCGTTAGTGGATCGGGAGGATCCGAAATGACGTGTTTTGGGCGACGTCGACTGCTTTCCATTCTGTCCGCAGGATCGGGAATGTAGTTACCGGCGGCCACGATGAGAGGGTTCTCGTGTCGTGCCGCTTTATCGAAGTGGCGCATGGACGCCGACTGCAGATACTTACTGATGGACTCTAAGTCCAGGTCGTCATGGAGGTCGACATTCCTGACGAACCACGGGGCTCCGACGGCTATCCTGCAAAAACGGGATTGGATTATTTGAAATGATTTTAAGTGTATGCGGGCCGCGTGAGCGAACACTACACTTGCATAAGTCATGACGGGGCGTATGCAAGTTTTGTAGAGTGTCACCTTATTTCTAAGGGACATTTTACTTCGCCTACATATCATCGGGTAGAGACGTCCTAGAATGAAGGCGGCACGGTCGCGTACCGTCTTAATGTGGGGGCGGAATGTCATCCTACTGTCGAGGGTGACGCCTAAGTATTTGACCTTCGGGGCCCACGGTATGGGCTGGTCGAACATCGTGATTGGGCGAACGGCGGGGGCGGAGGTGTTGACGCGCCTAGTCGGGAGAGGGATGCTCAGCGTGGTGTTCGGAGGGCGACCCCTTTTGAAGAGCACCGCTGTGCTTTTCGTGGGGTTGATGTCGATGCGCCACTTCCGGAACCACTGTCCCATGGTGGTAGCTGCGGTCTGAAGTCGTCGATGAAGCAACGCCTTCTTCCTACACGAGTAGTAGATGGCGGTGTCATCGGCGAAGAGCGCCAGATGGGTCTCCGGAGACCGGGGTATATCATTGATATACAAACTAAATAGTAACGGGGAGAGGGCGGAGCCTTGCGGGACTCCAGCTGTGACGTGACGGGGCCGGGAACGCGTTCCCTCGACCCGATATCGGAACGAACGGTTCGACAAGTAGTCTCGTATGATGAGCACGAGTCTGTCTGGCACTCCCATGTTATACAGTTTGTATATCAAACCGTTGTGCCAGACTTTGTCGAACGCCTTCGCTATATCGAAGAAGAGGGCTCCTGTCGGAATGGGTTTCCGCCTGTTCAGCCCTAGTAAGATGTGCTCCGTGAGGCGGTGCACTTGATGGACGCACGAGTGTCTGGCGCGGAATCCAAACTGCTCGTCTATAAGAATTTTATTCGCGGATACGAAGTCCCAGAGGCGTTTACGAAGGAGCCGTTCGTATAATTTGCCTATCGCCGGGAGGAGACTGATGGGGCGGTAACTCGTGGTTTCGTTCTTCGGTTTGCCCGGCTTGTGTATGCCGATAACGTCCGCTTCTTTCCACGCCGCGGGAAAGATGCAGTTCGTCATGGCAGCATTTAGTATGGTGGCCAACATCGTTATCAGTTGGGCTGGTAACAATTTAAGCGCGCGGTTGCGGATGCCGTCGGAGCCGGGAGCTTTCCGTGGTTGTAGGCTATCGATCGCCTCCTTAACCTCGGAAGTGGTAATGGGGGGTAACGCGTCCGAGGGCGGCAGGGAAGCTCTGCGCTCGACCTCCCTGTCGACGAACTCGGTGTGTTCGGGGTCCGCGTGTTGAGTGCTGGTGGTGCACTGCTCTTGCAGTGCATCGGCCAGCAACTCTGCCTTGTCATCGTCATCGTAAGCCGGTGGTTGACCTGAGGGGCGTACGAGAGGCGGCATAGTGACGATAGTTTCGGACTTGAGGGTCCTAGCTAGTTGCCAGTATGCTTGATGAGTGGGCGCGAGTTCTTCTAAATAACTATCCCAGTTTTCGTTTCGGGCGTCGCTTAAGCGGGATTTGACCTCCCGCTGTAAGCGACGCATCCGAGTCCGGTTTGAATCCGTGGGATACCGATCGTAGGCCCGGATTGCCGCGTTTCTAATTCTTACGAGGTCCCTAAGATCGGGGGAAAGTCTGATGCGGTGGAAGCAGTCCTCCACATCGACTTGTTTCGAGGATCTTATGATCGCCGTCGAGACGTGATCAGTGAAGATGTTTATGGATTCGACGGTATCCTCGGGGGATGGAGTTGAATCCGGGCCGCAAGGGAGGATTGGTGGAGCGGTGTCTGCTAAGCACGTGCCCAGCTTCTTCCAATCCACCATGGTCCTCGTATCTGGTTCGCGGTTGACTGGGCGACCGAGCTGCATGACGACAGGTCGGTGGTCTGAGTCGAGTTCTGACATTGCCTCGATGGAGCGTAAGCGCAGAGTTACGTTCCTCAGCAGTGCCAGATCTATTGTGCTCGGACGACGCGCGGCGTTGTACGGATAGCACGTGGGGGTCGGGGGGTTGAATATTTCGAATGTGAGGTCGTCTATGAACGCGTCGAGACGCCTACCGTTCACATTCGTGCGATGGCAGTTCCACCTAGTGTGGTGGCAACTTAGATCGCCTGCCAGGATGACCGCGTCCCCCATACCGAGCAGAGTCTCGAGGTCACTGCTCAGGAGGGGTTTGTCAGGGGGGAGATAAACGGATGCGATGACGATCGGCTGGTGTCCCGTCAGCGCGATGCGGCACACTGACGCCTCGATATGTAAGAGCGAGGGAGTATCGAGAGGGACGCAGTGCAGGGCCCTCCTATAGTAAATGACAGTCCCGCCCTTGCGGGTGGAGAGTCTGTCATTCCTAACCATGACGTAATTCGCGACTTTGGGGTCGCGACGCGAGGGCTTTAGGAAGGTCTCCTGCACCAGAAGGATGTCGATGAGATTATCGCGGAGAAACTCATATACTTGGTCGCGCTGCCGCGCGAGTCCGTTACCATTATAGAATGCTAACTTTAAGGAACGCGGTTTTTCCCTACCGTTGTTGGCCATTGATTACCGGTAATCAAGCCAGCGTACGCTGGACGGACTCGATGACGTCCATATGGTCGAACGTCGCGTATAGGCGGTCATCGGCCGTGACCGCCCTGCGCATGGCGTCGGCGAACGAGCGCATGCGATCGATGTTAATCGCGGCGATATAATCACGCACGATTGAGAAGTCATTTACGGCAGGGCGCGCGGGGCCGGGGCGAGGCGCGGGACCGGGCGCGAGGGCGGGGCGCGGCGCGAGCAGGGGCTGGGGTGCCGGTGGTTTCCCTGCCAACGTGAGCGGCAGCGGTTTTGCCCACGCGGAGACGGTGGGCACCGGTGCCGGCACGAAGGCAGGTTTCGGCGCGCGGGGCGCCGAAGTCTTTGGGCCGACGGTTTTTGGAGGCGCGTTGGCCAGACGTTTTCGCGGGGCCTTGGGGCATCCGCGGTAGTTGGCTGTGTGGCCCTGCTTCTGGCAGAGCACACAGCTCGGCGGTTCGGTCGCGGTTTCCTTGACCCGCGAGCAGTCGGCTGTCGCGTGGTCACCGAGGCACTTTACGCACCGCGGACGCGCGTGGCAATTGCGCGCGGAATGGCCGTAAAGCTGGCAGCGGTGGCACTGCCCGGGAGTGCCTTTTTTATATGGGGCCTCGACGGTGACCCCGGATAAGCCGCAAACGGTGCGGAGACTTGAGGCAATCCGTTTGCCTTCTGGAGTTGGTTCTAGCGCGACGAGAACCATATTGAATGGGAACCTATCTCGGCCGCTGAGCATTCGGTGCACGCTTATAATCGGGTACGCCTGCCCGATGAGGTCCTCCTTGACTAGCTCGACGTCGAGCTCCTTCGGTACTCCACGTATTACTACGCGGAGCTCGCGATCCTCCTGGAGCGCATAAGTGTGGAAGCTTATGCGCTCCTTACGGAGGTGGGCTGTCAGCGCCCTGTGAGGCCGTCTTAATTTGTATGCCGTGCGCGATGTTACGCGCATGGACGACGTTGACGTTTTGTGCCTTACAGGCACGGGATACGCGATCCCACGCGGTCTTTTCTTATAAAATTACCGGCGGCGGCGCGGGAATTTTGAGGACGGACGCGGGTTGGGGTCGCGGCGACGGGGTTGCGCGGCGAGGGGAGTCGGGTGAGACCACGACTTTAGGCCGCGACGCGTTCGCGGCCTTGGGTTGTTTCGGCGCCGCGGACGGTTCCACGGCGCGGGCGCGTTTCTTACCGCGCGTGACGGTTTTGAACCCATCGGAGGTTCCGGGTTCGGGGCTGGCGGCCGACTCGAACTTCATCTCCGACTCGGAGTCGGAGCCGGAGCTCGATGCCGCGCCTGACGCGATCGACGCGGACGCGGGCGCGGGGGTGGGGGACGACATCGGCGAATCGCGGAGTACCGGCGCGAGAGGCGACAGCGGAGAGTCTCGGAGTGCCGGCGCGTCAAGGCCGGCCTTGTAAACCTCGAAGCGTGCGACTATGTCCGGACAGAAGTCGCGGACGAACTTAATGAAGAGCGCAGCGTTGGCGTCACTCATGGTGACGTGTGCCCGGGGGGGGCGTCCCCGGGACTTAAGGCACACTCGCCGAAAGGCGAGTCCCCTGAGTAGGAGTTCACCCCCTGCGCTTTACCAGCTACAAGGGGGGGAGTGCCTATGCCGTGAGAACGGCAGTCAGCTGGGATTGGGGTGGAGAGTTGGGAAGGTGGGGCCCCACTGGGTTGTGAGTACCACAACAAGCGGTGATCGGAGTCGGGGTTCAGTCTTTAAAAAGACTGTTTTGCACGCCGAATAAGATAAATAAATTTAATAATGAAATGGGTGAATGATAAATGAGTTGTCGTTTCGAATGCAAAACTACGAACACGAAATACGCTTTACCGATTCAAGGTCGCGATGCCAGCGACAGAGCGTCCGGAATGCAAAACAACGTCAACGACAATGTCGTGCAATCTAACACACAATCGCGATAGCAGCGACAATTTCTCGGAAAAACGCGTCCGGGCTCAACCGTGTTGCGATCGGAACTGTTGTGACTGAAAACTATTGCATTCGCTTATTTCAATTCATTCGATGATAGCAACAATAGCGCGATTCAGAAAAAGTAATTAACGTCATCTTTTTTTTTTTTTTTTTTTATGATTGAAAGTTTACTGGTGGCCCGAAGGCCTTTCCAGTTTCACCAGGACAGGTGGGCGAGCAAAGGCTCAGCCAAGAGGGGTGGGATTTGCTAACAACTGCCCGAGCGCCTCCGAAGGAGACCTAACAACTCAAGAGCAATTGTTTCGCGAATGAATCTACTACCGGATCGGAATCGCGACCCGCTGAGAAGATCCGGCGAGAAACTCAGCGGGCTGATGCATGGGTTAGCTAGCACGTCGACCTCTTTGTCGAGTTCGACGAGTACGGTTACCGGGGTCCCTAAGCCTGCCCCTAGTATTAGAGCTGAAGGCATCTAATGCAAAGGTTATTGGATCTGATGGATCCGTAAGGACGTGTCTAGGGCGTCGACGGTGACTGGCTCCTGCATGATCAGGATTCGGGGAGTAGTCAGCGGCGGCAACGATAAGGCGATTATCATGACGCATAGCCTTATCGAAGTATCGTTCCGACGCTGACTTCATGTATTTCCGAATTGATTCGAGGCCCAGGTCGTCGTGTAGGTCAACGTTCCTCACGAACCACGGAGCCCCGACAGCTAACCTGCAAAAGCGGGATTGTAGGGATTGGAGGGTGTCTATGTGTGTGCGGGCCGCGTGAGCGAACACCACACTCGCGTAAGTCATGACGGGCCTTATGCAAGTTTTGTAAAGTGTCACCTTGTTCCGAAGGGACATTTTACTCCGCTTACAGATCATGGGGTAGAGTCTACCGAGAATAAACGCGGCACGGTCACGGACTGATTTTATATGCGGGCGGAATGTCATCGATGCATCCAGGGTGACTCCCAGGTACTTGACCTTCCTGGCCCAGGGTATGGGTTGTCTAAAGAGAGTAATCGGGGGTGTGAGATTTCTCCTCCTAAACCGGGAGGAAATCCGTGTGGAGCTTCCCCTCTGAAATAGCACCGCAGTACTTTTCGCTGGGTTGATGTCTATGCGCCATTTTCGGAACCACTGTCCTAGGGCTAGGGCTGCGCTCTGAAGCTTCTTCGCGATTAGGGACTTATTTCTACTAGAATAGTAAACAGTCGTGTCGTCGGCGAATAAAGCTAAATGGGTCGGCGGCGACCGGGGAATATCGTTGACGAATAAGCTAAATAGGAGAGGTGAGAGGACAGAGCCTTGCGGGACTCCAGCTGTGAGAGGTCGTGGGGAGGAGCGGGTTCCCTCGACTCGATATCGAAAAGAGCGGTTCGACAAGAAGTCCCGTATGATGAGCACGAGACTATCCGGCACGCCCATGTTGAATAGTTTGAAAATCAAACCATTATGCCAGACTTTGTCGAACGCTTTTGCGACGTCGAAGAAGAGAGCTCCCGTGTATAACGGTTTTGGTCGATTAAGCCCCACAAGAATGTGCTCCGTGAGGCGGTGCACCTGTTGAACGCATGAGTGATTTGTACGGAATCCGAATTGTTCATCGATGAGAATGCCCTTGGATGAGACGAAGTCTCTGAGGCGTTTGTAGAGCAGACGCTCATACAGTTTGCCTAGAGACATGAGGAGGCTAATTGGGCGGTAGCTCGTCGGATGATTTTTTGGTTTAACGGGTTTATGTATGCCGATAACGTCCGCTTCTTTCCACACCGCGGGAAAGATACAGTTCGCCATAGCGGCATTGAAAATAGATGCCAACATCACGATGAGTTGGACGGGTAGAAGTTTAATAACGCGGTTAGATATACCGTCGGAACCGGGAGCCTTGCGAGGACGTAGGTCTTTGATCAAGTCTTTAACTTCTATCGGGGTGACGGGTGGTAACGCATCCGATGGTGGCAAGGAGGCTCTGCGTTCTACCTCACTGTCTACTAATTCTACATGAACAGGGTCCACGGATTGAGTGCTGGGCGTGCACTGGGTTTGCAATGTATCGGCCAGCAGCTCTGCTTTTTCGTCATCATCGAACGCCGCGAGTCGGCCTGAGGGGCCTACGAGGGGGGGCATAGTTACTACCGTATCCGATTTGAGAGTACGAGCTAAGCGGTAGTAAGACCTTTGGGAGGGCGCGAGTCCTTCTAAGAAATCAGACCATCTGGCATCTCGGACTTCGGCGATGCGAGACTTTACGTCGCGTTGTAGGGCACGCATTCGAATACGATTTTCCGCGGTAGGATACCTGTCGTAGGCGCGTATCGAGGCGTTCTTAGCTCTAAGGAGTTCCCTAATATCGTCGGACAATTTGAAGCGGTGAAGGAAGTCCTCCGCTACAACTTGTTTCGATGACCTATCTAATGTCGAGGTGATGTGTGACGTTAAGATGTCTATGGCTTCAGCGGTATCCTGAGGAGACGGGATAGAGTCCGGGTTAAACGGGAGCGATGGTGGATCAGATTCAGCCAGGCTGATGCCCAGCGTGTGCCAATCCACCACAGTCCTCGTGACGGGAACGGAATCGGGAGCGCGACCGAGCTTCATAACGACGGGACGGTGGTCTGAATCTAACTCTGAAACTACTTCGATCGAGTGTAAGCGCAGAGTTACGTTTTTTAATAACGCTATGTCGAGTATATCCGGGCGATGCGCGATATTTAGCGGGTAGTGAGTCGGGGTTAGCGGAGCGACGATATCGAAGGCGAGATCATCGACTAACGCGTCAAGCCGCCTGCCATTCGGGGTTGTGGTGTGTGAGTTCCACCTGATGTGTTTACAATTTAGGTCGCCCGCCAGAATGACAGAGCTCCCCATACCGAGCAGCGCCTCGATATCACTGCTTAGAACGATCTTATCCGGTGGAAGATAAACGGACGCGATAACGATCGGCGCGTGTCCCGTCAGTGAGATTCGGCACACTGATGCTTCGATATTAGCGAGCGCGGGAGGATCGAGCGGGACGCAATGCAGGGCTCTTCTATAGTAAATGACGGTACCACCACCACGGGTAGAGAGCCTGTCGTTCCTGACCATGTTATAGTTCGCGATTTTAGGGTCACGGCGCGCGGGCTTAACGCCATCTATTGTTTCGTACTGCAAAATCGCAAAAAAAGAGAATTGACCTTTTTGGCGGAAACACTCGAGGAACGAAGTTAAGTAATTTGTTTTATTTTCTTAAATTAGGGTTTCGTCAGCTTTAAGCGTGTAATAATGGTGGCTTATTATCTGTTTAGCATTTGTAATGGTGCACAGGTGTCGGAAAATGAAAAGAAGCTGTTGGACGTGGCTACTTGTGTTCCTCCAAAATATCCACTGAAGTCGCAGTAAATAAGAAGCACCATTTTTCTGAGTTTTTTATACACCTCATCTCGTTTCATTTCATTTCATCCCAATTTATTACAGTCTCAAATAAATCAACTTCATCTTATTTCGCATCTCTAATCATTTTTCATATAGTAGAACATACATAGTATTTAGTAATTGATGATTTTTTAAGCTGGAGATTGGCAATAATGGCAAGAAGCCGTTAGCAGAAGCGTCGATCGAATCGTTGTGTTTATTTGAAGCAAAGTCGCGGTAACCGCGCGGACTCACAATTCACTTAATTAAATAGCCATTGAGAGAATAAGATAGAAAAATAAAGTAAAAATACCGTTGTTATTGATCACTACGTATATACAATATAATCACGTTTGCAATTTCTATGCAGTAAGTACTACTGTACGAATTTACATTTCACTTTTAAATTCGCAAATTGACAAAATGCAATCATTTACGATTTTTGCGTTAGTGACATCTCTTAATGAGTAGTCTTCCTAAATTCTAACACGTTCTGTTGGCGTGGCATATAGTACATCCCGAAGTCAACAGATGGCAGTGTTATTTATTTAGTGACATCTATTGTCAAGTAGTGCATCAAACAATAGATCAAAACGATTCAATCTTTGACTCTGCCTTATGTTGTTTAGGACATTTTCAACATTTTCAAATGTGCTACTAACAACCATGATATCGAAAGGTAATTTTTCAATAGTGACAAATTAAATTTAACGGTCACGAATGATTTATATGAAGCATTATTGAGGCCAAGCCTTTAATTAATTATCTGAATACGTATAGACGTTTATAGGCGACAATGACTAAGGACCATTTTGTTAAATATCAAGTTGATGTAGAATTATTGATGGAACAGAGCAACTTGCACTAGAGAGTACGGAAGTTTCTAGTGAAGAGTTTTGGATAAAATTTGTGTGTTAATAAATGTTCAGAACTACAAAAATTAGCTTTGAAACTTCTTGAAAGGGGGCTTCTTGAGGGGCTTGTCGGGGGGGAGGTAGACAGAAGCGATGACGATCTGCTGGTGTTCCGTCAGCGATATATACCAGATACAGGTATATAGTAGATGTAGTTAGATTAGTTTAGTTTAGTTACTTTATAGATAGATGTAAGGGAAAAAATATATGTTTAAGTAATATCACCTTCACACTACACCTACCAAGCTTCATCTCTGCACTCCCCTAAGGTAGACTGTTAGAGAATGCCTATGGCATTAAGTCCGCCTTTATACTTTCTAGTATAAGAAGTTATAAATAAAAAAATAAAAAAAAAGGAAAAAATAGAATAGGAAGCTGAGGACAGCAGCCGGCGCCGAGGTGACTCCGCCGCGGGCATCACTCCGCGCAACCAAGACCATCAGCCCATCGTTTTATATATAAGTATATATAGATGTGATTTGCAGCCATATACGCAGCGAACAGCTCCCTCCCCTCTCAATGTCGTCCCAGCACTATACCCACCCCTGCCCCGTGTGGCAGGGAGTTTCTGCCCGGGTAGTGGGGTTTTCCCCGTGGCCCGCTCCTTGTCCCCTTCACGACGACCCCTCTTGCTTGTTTGCCGTCAGCGAGATACGGCACACTGACACCTCGATATGCAAGAGCGAGGGAGTATCGAGAGGGACGCATTGCAGGGCCCGCCTATAGTAAATGACAGTCCCGCTCTTGGGGCCGGTGAGTCTGTCATTCTTGTTTGTCATCCTCGGAGGATCGATATTAATCGAAGCATCAGTGTGCCGAATCTCACTGACGGGACACGCACCGATCATTATCGCGTCCGTTTATCTTCCACCGGATAAGATCGTTCTAAGCAGTGATATCGAGGCGCTGCTCGGCATGCGCAGCTCTGTCATTCTAGCGGACGACCTAAATTGTAAACACATCCGGTGGAACTCACACACCACAACCCCTAACGGCAGGCGGCTCGACGCGTTAGTCGATGATCTCGCCTTCGATATCAAGGCTCCGCTATCCCCGACTCACTACCCGCTAAATATCGCGCATCGCCCGGATATACTCGACATAGCGTTATTAAAAAACGTAACTCTGCGCTTACACTCGATCGAAGTAGTTTCAGAGTTAGACTCAGACCACACCCCCGTCGTTATGAAGCTCGGTCGCGCTCCCGATCCCGTTCCCGTCACGAGGACTGTGGTGGATTGGCACACGCTGGGCATCAGCCTAGCTGAATCTGATCCACCATCGCTCCCGTTCAGCCTGGACTCTACCCCGTCCCCTCAGGATACCACGGAAGCCATAGACATCGTAACCTCACACATCACCTCGACATTAGATAGGTCATCGAAGCAAGTTGTAGCGGAGGACTTCCTTCACCGGTTCAAATTGCCCGACGATGTTAGGGAACTCCTTAGGCTAAGAACGTCTCGATACGCGCATACGATAGGTATCCTACCGCGGAAAATCGTGTTCGAATGCGTGCCCCACAACGCGACGTTAAGTCTCGCATCGCCGAAATCCGAGATGCCAGATGGTCTGATTTCTTAGAAGGACTTGCGCCCTCTTAAAGGTCTGACTACCGCTTAGCTCGTACTCTCAAATCGGATATGATAGTAACTATGCCCCCCCTCGTAGGCCCCTCAGGCCGTCTCGCAGCGTTCGATGATGATGGAAAAGCAGAATTGCTTGCCGATACATTGCAAGCCCAGTGCATGCCCAGCACTCAATCCGCGGACCCTGTTCATGTAGAATTAGTAGATAGTGAGGTAGAACGCAGCGCCTCTTTGCCACCCTCGGATGCGTTACCACCCGTCACCCCAATGGAAGTTAAAGACCTGATTAAAGACCTACGTCTACGCAAGGCTCCCGGTTCCGACGGTATATCTAACCGCGTTATTAAACTTCTACCCATCCAACTCAACGTGATGTTGGCATCTATCTTCAATGCCGCTATGGCGAACTGTATCTTTCCCGCGGCGTGGAAAGAAGCGGACGTTATTGGCATACATAAACCCGGTAAACCAAAAAATAATCCGACGAGTTACCGCCCGATTAGCCTCCTCATATCTCTGGGCAAACTGTATGAGCGTCTGCTTTACAAACGCCACAAAGACTTCGTCGTCTCATCCAAGGGCATTCACATCGATGAACAATTCGGATTCCGTGCAAATCACTCAAAATGAACATTAAATAAATTACATATTCAGAATCATCAGATGAGCACCTATTATTTAAGAACAATTCGTCAGGTAGATCCCCAGCCCTCCTCTTGGATTTAACAAATTTCCAAAATTGCTTACTACACTTCAAGATATCATTATCACATTTAGTTATACATATATGCATTGTAACAGCAAATTTTTAAGGCTTTCTGTCTTTCACGAAGAACAGAAAAACATATAGTCGGCCAATCGACCATAACATTTCCATTTCCTATGAAATTTTCTTTTTTCTTTTATCAACTTAATTAAAGCAGAGAAGTAAAGAGTTAACCAGTAAGGGAAATTGGAGTTTGGGAATACTTATACGACAAAGGGAAGATCTTCCACCGAGCGGCTAATATTGCTCGGTAGACCGACGGTCCTAATGTTGTTGCTCGGAACTTGTATATATGCGCTTTATCTTGAAAATGTCGTAAGCGAGATTCAGGCATCTGTCAATTATCTTGCGTTGTATGATGGCTACCCGCCACAGGAGGTATCTCTTATGACCTTCACAGGCACATTATCTTTATCTATCTATATATATAAAAATGAATTGCTGTTCGTTAGTCTCGCTAAAACTCGAGAGCGGCTGAACCAATTTGGCTAATTTTGGTCTTGAATTATTCGTGGAAGTAGATAAATATGAAAATGCTCGGAATTAAATAAAAATAACAATATTGTTTTTCCTTTGATGTGTCCTCCAAAAGTTTAGGTCTTTTATTTATCGATTGAGGCACTATGAAGTCTGCCGAGTCAGCTAGTCAGAAATAATTTTGTCTAAGATTTCATAAAACTTGCCCACGGCCATGTCGACATCCAATTTCATAAAAGATTGTTTCCAATCAATTTTAGAAAGTTCCTCGTTAATAATAGAGTAGTCACTTTTATGGAAAAGCAATATAGACCGGCCAGGAGAACGAAGGGGCAGACTGGTCCTTCTGCGGAAGGACGGGCGCCCCGCGGACTCACCCGCGGGCTATCGCCCCATCGTGTTGCTGGACGAAGCGGGCAAGATGCTCGAGAGAATCGTCGCCGCCCGCATCGTCCGGCACCTGACCGAGACGGGTCCCGATCTTTCGGCGGAGCAATACGGCTTCAGAGAGGGCCGCTCGACTATCGACGCAATTCTGCGCGTGCGGGCCCTCTCCGATGAAGCCGTATCCCGGGGCGGGGTGGCGATGGCGTTATCCTTAGATGTAAGGAACGCCTTCAACACCCTGCCCTGGTCGGTGATCGCGGGGGCGCTGGAGTATCACGGCGTCCCCGCATACCTCCGCCGACTGATCGGCTCCTATCTCGAGGGCAGGTCGATCCAGTGCATCGGACACGGTGGGGCGATGTACCGCTTCCCCGTCGAGCGCGGTGTTCCGCAGGGGTCCGTCCTGGGCCCCCTGCTGTGGAACATCGGCTACGACTGGGTCCTGCGGGGCGTCATTCGGGGACCCCTCCCCGGGCTGAGCGTAATCTGTTACGCCGACGACACGTTGGTCGTGGCTCCGGGGAGGGACTACCGGGAGTCTGCCCGTCTGGCGTGCGCAGGCGTGGCACACGTCGTCACTAGGATCCGACGGTTGGGGCTCGAGGTGGCGCTCGACAAAACCCAGGCCCTGATGTTTCACGGGCCGGGACGAGCGCCGCCTGTGGGTGCCCACCTCGTGATCGGAGGCGTCCGCGTCGGGGTCGGGGTGACCGGTCTTCGGTACCTCGGCCTCGAACTGGACGGTCGGTGGAACTTCCGCACTCACTTTGAGAAGTTGGGCCCTCGGCTGATGGCAACGGCCGGCTCTTTGAGCCGGCTCCTTCCAAACGTCGGGGGTCCCGATCAGGTGGCGCGCCGCCTCTACATGGGGGTGGTGCGGTCGATGGCACTATACGGCGCGCCCGTATGGTGCCACGCCCTGACCCGCCAGAACGTTGCCGCGCTGCGACGTCCGCAGCGCGCGATCGCGGTCAGGGCGATCCGAGGATACCGCACCGTCTCCTTCGAGGCGGCGTGCTTGCTCGCCGGGGCGCCACCCTGGGACCTGGAGGCGGAAGCGCTCGCTGCCGATTACCGGTGGCGTAGCGACCTCCGCTCTAGGGGGGAAGGGCGCCCCGGCGAAGGAGTAGTTCGAGCGCGGAGGCTCCAATCTCGGCGGTCCGTGCTGGAGGCGTGGTCTCGCCGCTTGGCGGACCCGTCGGCCGGCCTCCGTACCGTCGAGGCGGTCCGTCCGGTCCTCGCGGACTGGGTGGGCCGCGACCGCGGATGCCTCACCTTCCGGCTGACGCAGATGTTGACCGGCCATGGGTGTTTTGGCCGGTACCTCTTTAAGATAGCCGGAAGGGAACCGACGGCGCAGTGCCACCACTGCGCGGACCGCGACGAGGATGACACAGCGGAACACACGCTGGCGCGTTGCTCTGGATTTGACGAGCAGCGCGCCGCCCTCGTCGCGGTCATTGGAGAGGACCTCTCGCTGCCGCGCGTCGTGGCTACGATGCTCGGCAGCGACGCGTCCTGGAAGGCGATGCTCGACTTCTGCGAGTCCACCATCTCGCAGAAGGAGGCGGCGGAGCGAGAGAGGGAGAGCTCTTCCCTTTCCGCACCGATCCGTCGCCGTCGAGCCGGGGGCCGGAGGCGGGAATACGCCCGTACGTCCCGGCCCCTGTAGGTGGCGGCCTCCCCCCGGTGAAGGTCAAGGGGCGACCTGAGGGGGTGAGGCCGCGCGGCGCGCTACCAGCACTCTAGCGCGCTGCCGTGGAGTGATTAGAGCGACCGGTCGACGGTGTATCGCGTCCCGACCCGGCAGGCTGGTTCTGGTCCAGCGGGGTATTCCGGGACACCAGCGGCACCGTCTGGGCGGCCCGACGGGCTGCCGTACCGAGACGGCTGACGTTTCAGAGCCTTCGATTCGCCTCGAAGGCTCCGTCGGCTGGGCGTCCTTGGGGTGAGCCGCGCCGTCTGGTTGTAGTGTTGACCGCGGTAGCCCCCCTACCTCATCCGGGTTCTGACCTCGGAGGGGATCGGACGTCGGGTGTAAGAGTGCAGGGGAGTCGTTTAGTGGGTGGGTCCTAAAATCCTTGGGCCCGCGGTCTGCTCACAACACCATGCAGATCGTTGAGTCTCACATACCCCGCGCGCCCCTCTTGCGCGGGGACCTCGTAGGAGGTTCGGCCCTCTACCCGAAAAAAAAAAAAAAAAAAAAAAAAAAAGGGGTCTCACGTCTAACCCCTGAATGTGAATGTCTAAAGCTGGATGATGATCATCCTCAGATACAAGAGGAAGGGACGAACGAACAACCTTACAAGCACAATCACTTATTTCTAAATCTAAGCATCTTTTATTTATATTAGAAATCGAATTAAATTGTTTACAACTATTAAAAGCTAAAAAATTATAAAGACCAAAGACAAGTAAATCCCACCGATCACCATTCAAGAGTCTACCAGGTCCACCAACACCGATCAGCTCCCAACTTATGTGCTCCTTTCAGAGGTTTTTTTTTTTTTTTGCTCTTGTAGGCAGACGAGCATACGGCCCACCTGATGGTGAGTGGTTACCGTCGCCCATGGACTTCAGCAATGACAGGGGCAGAGCCAAGCCGCTGCCTACCGCTTAATACTCTCCACAAGCCTCGTTTGAAGAAGGACATGTCATAGCGCTCGGGAAACACCGTGGAGGGGAGCTCATTCCATAGCCGGATGGTACGTGGCAAAAAAGACCTCTGGAAACGCACTGTGGATGACCGCAGTGGCTCCAGGTAGTATGGATGAATTCTACTCCGGTGGCGGGCGGTGCGATGGTAAAAACAAGATGCCGGTATCATCTCGAACAATTCCTCAGAGCACTCCCCATGGAACATACGGTACAAAATACAGAGGGAACCGAAGTCCCTCGGCAGACCCAGAGGTTCCAAACAACAAACACTGTGATGTCAGTGACCTATGGTCGTCCGGTGTGGCCACTTTTATCGGAATTCCTCGCATGGATGTTACGCGATACGCATGGACGTAATTGATGTTTTGTGCCTTGAGGGCACGGGACACGCCGTCCCACGCAGTCCTATCCTGGAGGATCACCGGCGGCGGTGCCTCGACTTTGCGGACGGGCCCGGGCTTGGGGCCAGCGTTGCCAACTCGAAATTCGTCAAGGTGGGAGGAAAGGGAGTAACGTAAATAAAAATTTCTTATTAACTGACAAGACTCAATCTAGAGCCTCAGACTCGTATTTGTCTTACTGCGTTATTATAGCTTATTTGACTTTATTCTTATTTGGCTTTACTTTAGTCATTATTACTAGAGTGATTATCTTTATTTTTACATATAAGTTGACTGATCCCCCCTTTACAGGGATTTAGTGACCGTATCCCCTGACAAAATGTTCGGCATGCGAACCCCGGTGGTAAAAAAGGCTAAGCCCGCAGTAGAGAACATAAGTATAGTTGCAGCGGGGGCGGGCCCTTCAGTTAGGCACAGTGAAGAAGAACGAGAGGTTGAGAATGTCAGCGATGCCCAAACCTATAAAACACCCTCACCCCCCAAAAATGTCCCAAGACAATCTCCTCCTAAGATTAAGACAAAGGCCAAAACAAACATTCCACAGGAGGCCAGGTCTGACGCTACGGAAACTTACTGTTCACCACTCGGTTCGAGGACAACTCAACCAACTCGGTACATTAACAGAATCTACGAAGCAAAAGCCTTTTTTTTTTTTTTTTTTTTTTTTTTTTTTTTCCGGGTAGAGGGCCGAACCTCCTACGAGGTCCCCGCGCAAATGGGGCGCGCGGGGTATGTGAGACTCAACGATCTGCATGGTGTTGTGAGCAGACCGCGGGCCCAAGGATTTTAGAGCCCACCCACTAAACGACTCCCCTGCACTCTTACACCCGACGTCCGATCCCCTCCGAGGTCAGAACACGAAGCAAAAGCCTGCCTCTCGAAGGTCAAAATGCAGGTGGTGAGCTCTCGCAATCTCAAAAAGGAGATTGCCTTTGAGATTACAAAAGCGGCAGAGAGGCTTTACCACCTTGTAAAGGAGGCAGAGGCAGACAAAGGGAGCTGTGCTGAGTTGGAGAACACTGCGGAACTAACCAAAACGCAGACCCCATCCCCAGTAGTTCCGACAGAGCTTGTGGGGCAACTTATGGATTCTCTCCAGAGTCACCACAGGGTTCTGGAGGACTGCAAGCGGCACACGCAGGCTCTGACGGAGCAACTAAAAAAAGCGCCGCGCTATGTTGCTGGCCAGGTAGCGACGTTCGCCGAGATCACCGCAACCTCGAAAAAGCAAATCCGGGAGCCTCTTCACTCGGTGATCGTATCATCTACCAGCGATCAGGACACCGGCGAAGGGGTTATCGAGAAGTTGAGGACGGCGGTCGATGCCAGAAATGAGGGCACCCGCATAGAGAGGCTTAGGAAAGCCAGAGACCAGAAGGTGGTTGTCAGTTTTGGGTCTCGGGAGGAGATGGTGAAGGTGATGGAGAGGATCAAGAGAGCGGGAAACCTGGTGGTAAAGGAGATGAAGAATAAGGACCCGCTCGTCATTATTAAGGACGTCCTCTCCTGTCACTCGGACGAGGAGGTCATCCAGGCTCTGAAAAGTCAAAACTACCACCTGATTGGGGACGTGCCTGCGGGAGATGTGAGAATAGCCGTCAAATACCGTTAAAGGACGAGGAACACTCACACTTGCCACATCACCCTGCAGGTATCCTCAGCATTATGGCAGAGGCTGCTGACGGCCGGAAGACTGCACATTGACTTGCAGAGGGTGCGTGTACTGGACCAGACACCGCTGGTGCAGTGCACTCGCTGTCTGCGCTACGGTCACACTCGCAAACTGTGCACGGAAACAGCTGACGTCTGCATCCATTGCGGAGACCTCAATTTTCGTGCTGACTGTCCCTCCAGGCTTGCAGCCAGGCCTCCCAGTTGCTGCAACTGCTCTCTGGTAAGAATGTCCAAGGTAGATCACCATGCCTTCGACAGCGAGTGCCCTGTCCGCATCAAATGGGATGCACTGTCCCGCCTGTCGGTGGCGTATTGTTAAGGTTGAGCGAACAGCACCCGGAACTAGCAATTATGAAAGCCGCCTCCGATCTGACCCAAAGTACTCAGTCATCCAAATAGACCTCCAGAGAAAAAACCTTGCAACTCAAGAACTTCAAATAGCGGCAAGCGAAAGAAAAGTTGCCTTGGCGTTGCTCCAGGAGACGTATGTGGGCGGGATGCGAGACTACCGAGGGGTGAGAATCTTCCAGTGCGCGGATCAAGGAGATGGAACGGTGAAGGCGGCGACAGCCGTCTTCGACCACGAACTAGACGTGACAGAGTGTCCGAAACTTACCAACAATTACATCACGGTCGTAAAGATCCGTACCCGCGCCTGGGAGATCACAGTGGTCTCATTCTATCTTGAACCGGATCAGCCCATAGAGCCATACCTGGAGCACTTGAAATGGATTCGGGAGGAAATGGGTCTGTTGAACATACTAGTCAGTTGCGACGCCAACGCAAAGAGCACCTGTTGGGAGGGCTCGATCATTGACGGCAGGGGCGAAGAAGTCTCTGGCAGCTTCGAGGAAATGGGCTTGCAGGTACTCAATGTCGGCGGCACTCCGACTTTCGATAACATCAGAGGAGGCAAGCAGTACACCAGCTTCGCTGACCTCACAGCCTGCTCGGAGGGACTCCATGGTCTCGTTGAGGACTGGAAGGTCGAGAGCGGCATCACGAGCTCGGACCACAACAGTGTTTTTTTCGAAACTAACCTAGAAAAGTCTAAAGGCACTAGCATTAGAAGAACAACTAGAATACTCAATACCAAAAAAGCCATAAGTCAATAAAATAGTATAGAAATTAACCAAATTAATAATAAATCGGAATTAGAAAATTTACACTCAAAATCTTAGCAAAGCCAAAATTACAAGCAGTCATGAAAACACACAAAAAATAACTTACCATACCGAAGAGACGCCGCATACGGAGTGCTGCACCAGCTCGAAGGCGGAGAGTCGTCCGGGAGTACCTGCAAGCAAAAGAAACTTATGAGTTCCAAGAGAAAAGGGCACAGGCGCAGAGTTGGAGGGGGTTCTGCGAGAAGCGGGACAGGGAGGGAGTATAGGAGGGCATCTACAGGATCAGCGGTAGAACCGCCAAAAGATGCGAGGACGTGCCTCTGATCAAGAATGGGTTGCCACTGAGCCCAAAAGAGAATAATTAAACGGAATAAAGAAGCCTGACCCATGCTTCCACCTTATTAGAAATAATATGGTCTGGTAAGCATGGGAATTATTGGAAAAATAGTGTAACTTCATTACTTTGGAAAGAAAAATTTGTTTAAAATCAAAAACTGTACGCAAATGATACATAAATATAAAACAAACATTAAACAGGTTTTACAAGAGCTCTGACAACGTCAGGGGAAAAGGAGAACTCGAAATTCGTCAAGGTGGGAGATAGGGTTCTACAAGTTGATAGTTTCCAACAAACCCTACTATGAAAAGTTGGTAGATCTACCACCTTGATAGATCTACCAACTTTTCAAGTCTTTTAGAGACCCTCCAATAAGAATCTGGCATCCTTAATTTACTTTTCGATTGGATAAGACATATTTGAATTATTTTTATTAGAAATCCAATGATAAAACAGAATTACACGCCGCTAATATTCTTCTTTTTCCCATCGTTGAGAAGATTATTGGACAGTCGTGGCATTCCGTGTCAGACAGTCATTCCGTCCGTCTCAGTCAGTGAGTATCTGACAGTCAGTCAGTCAGTCAGTCGGTCTGTCGGTATGTGGAACGAAACTGTCGGTTTACCATGTCATTGTGAAAGTTGTGTGTGTTGAGTTTCAATAATTATTATTGAAAAGTTTTATTGACTAAACTGAGTTCAATCGAATACGAGTGATGACGGAACCTACCGCTCAGCCATCCCTGACGTGTGCCAACATCAGAAGTGAGATCAGGACTCTACTCTCACTGGCGTGACGTGTTTGAACATGTTCGAAGTACAGCAGAAAAACATGATGCAGATCAGAATACTAGTAGTGGTACGCCGCAAGAGCGTGAATTCTCTGATCCTGCGGACAGAATGGAAAGCAGTCGACGTCGCCCAAAACATGTCATCTCGGATCCTCCCGAGTCCGAACCCTAGCAAGAGTCGTGCTTCGCAGAATCTACCACCGGATCGGAAACGCGACCCACTGAGAAGATCCGGCGAGAAACTCAGTGGGCTGTGTCTGAGAGCCGTTAGTGGATCGGGAGGATCCGAGATGACGTCGACTGCTTTCCATTCTGTCCGCAGGATCGGGAATGTAGATACCGGCGGCCACGATGAGAGGGTTCTCGTGTCGTGCCGCTTTATCGAAGTGGCGCATCGACGTCGACTGTAAATACTTACTAATGGACTCTAAGTCCAGATCGTCATGGAGGTCGACGTTCCTGACGAACCACGGGGCTCCGACGGCTATCCTGCAAAAACGGGATTGAATAATTTGGAAGGATTTTAAGTGTATGCGGGCCGCGTGAGCGAACACTACACTTGCATAGGTCATGACGGGGCGTATGCAAGTTTTGTAGAGTGTCACCTTATTTCTAAGGGACATTTTACTTCGCCTGCATATCATCGGGTAGAGACGTCCTAGAATGAAGGCGGCACGACGGCGTACCGTCTTAATATGGGGGCGGAATGTCATCCTTCTGTCGAGGGTGACGCCTAAATATTTGACCTTCGGGGCCCACGGTATGGGCTGGTCGAACATCGTGATTGGGCGAATGGCGGAGGCGGAGGTGTCGACGCACCTAAACAGGAGAGGTCGACGCACCTAAACGTGGTGTTCGGAGGGCAACCCCTTTTGAAGAGCACCGCTGTGCTTTTCGTGGGGTTGATGTCGATGCGCCACTTCCGGAACCACTGTCCCATGGTGGTAGCTGCGGTCTGAAGTCGTCGATGAAGCAACGCCTTCTTCCTACACGAGTAGTAGATGGCGGTGTCATCGGCGAAGAGCGCCAGATGGGTCTCCGGAGACCGGGGTATATCATTGATATACAAACTAAATAGTAACGGGGAGAGGGCGGAGCCTTGCGGGACTCCGGCTGTGACGTGACGGGGCCGGGAACGCGTTCCCTCGACTCGATTTCTGAACGAACGGTTCGACAAGTAGTCTCGTATGATGAGCACGAGTCTGTCTGGCACTCCCATGTTATACAGTTTGTATATCAAACCGTTGTGCCAGACTTTGTCGAACGCCTTCGCTATATCGAAGAAGAGGGCTCCTGTCGGGATGGGTTTCCGCCTATTCAGCCCTAGTAAGATGTGCTCCGTGAGGCGGTGCACTTGATGGACGCACGAGTGTCTGGCGCGGAATCCAAACTGCTCGTCTATCAGAATTTTGTTCGCGGATACGAAGTCCAAGAGGCGTTTACGAAGGAGCCGTTCGTATAGTTTGCCTATCGCCGGGAGGAGACTGATGGGGCGGTAACTCGCGGTTTCGTTCTTCGGTTTGCCCGGCTTGTGTATGCCGATAACGTCCGCTTCTTTCCACGCCGCGGGAAAGATGCAGTTCGTCATAGCAGCATTTAGTATGGTGGCCAACGTCGTTATCAGTTGGGCTGGTAACAATTTAAGCGCGCGGTTGCGGATGCCGTCGGAGCCGGGAGCTTTCCGTGGTTGTAGGCTATCGATCGCCTCCTTAACCTCGGAAGTGGTAATGGGGGGTAACGCGTCCGAGGGCGGCAGGGAAGCTCTGCGCTCGACCTCCCTGTCGACGAACTCGGTGTGTTCGGGGTCCGCGTGTTGAGTGCTGGTGGTGCACTGCTCTTGCAGTGCATCGGCCAGCAACTCTGCCTTGTCGTCGTCATCATAAGCCGGTGATTGGCCTGAGGGGCGTGCGAGAGGCGGCATAGTGGCTATAGTTTCGGACTTGAGGGTCCTAGCTAGTTGCCAGTATGCTTGGTGATTGGCGCGAGCTCTTCTAAATAACTATCCCAGTTTTCGTTTCGGGCGTCGCTTAAGCGGGATTTGACCTCCCGCTGTAAGCGACGCATCCGAGTCCGGTTTGAATCCGTGGGATATCGATCGTAGGCCCGGATTGCCGCTTTTCTAACTCTTACGAGGTCCCTAAGATCGGGGGAAAGTCTGATGCGGTGGAAGCAGTCCTCCACATCGACTTGCTTTGAAGATCTTATGATCGCCGTCGAGACGTGATCAGTGAAGATGTTTATGGATTCGACGGTATCCTCGGGGGATAGAGTTGAATCCGGGCCGCAAGGGAGGATTGGTGGAGCGGTGTCAGCTAAGCACGTGCCCAGCTTCTTCCAATCCACCATGGTCCTCGTATCTGGTTCGCGGTTGACTGGGCGACCGAGCTGCACGACGACAGGTCGGTGGTCTGAGTCGAGTTCTGACATTGCCTCGATGAAGCGTAAGCGCAGAGTTACGTTCCTCAGCAGTGCCAGATCTATTGTGCTCGGACGACGCGCGGCGTTGTACGGATAGCACGTGGGGGTCGGGGGGTTGAATATTTCGAATGTGAGGTCGTCTATGAACGCGTCGAGACGCCTACCGTTCACATTCGTGCGATGGCAGTTCCACCTAGTGTGGTGGCAATTTAGATCGCCTGCCAGAATGACCGCGTCCCCCATACCGAGCAGTGTCTCGAGGTCACTGCTCAGGAGGGGTTTGTCAGGGGGGAGATAAACGGATGCGATGACGATCGGCTGGTGTCCCGTCAGCGCGATGCGGCACACTGACGCCTCGATATGTAAGAGCGAGGGAGTATCGAGAGGGACGCAGTGCAGGGCCCTCCTATAGTAAATGACAGTCCGGCCCTTGCGGGTGGACAGTCTGTCATTCCTAACCATGACGTAATTCGCGACTTTGGGGTCGCGACGCGAGGGCTTTAGGAAGGTCTCCTGCACCAGAAGGATGTCGATGAGATTATCGCGGAGAAACTCATATACTTGATCGCGCTGACGCGCGAGTCCGTTAGCATTATAAAATGCTAACTTTAAGGAGCGCGGTTTTTCCCTACCGTTGCACGCCATCGATTACCGGTGATTAAACCAGCGTGCGCTGGACGGACTCGATGACGTCTATGTATTCGAACGTCGCGTATAGGCGGTCTTCGGCCGTGACCGCTCTGCGCATGGCGTCGGCGAATGAACGCATGCGGTCGATGTTAATCGCGGCGATGTAGTCGCGAATAATCGAAAAGTCGTTTAAGTGCGCGGGGCCGGGGCGAGTCGCGGGACCGGGCGCGGCGCGAGCAGGGGCTGGGGTGCCGGTGGTTTCCCTGCCAACTTGAGCGGCAGCGGTTTTGCCCACGCGGAGACGGTGGGCACCGGTGCCGGCACGAAGGCAGGTTTCGACGCGCGGGGCGCCGAAGTCTTTGGGCCGACGGTTTTCGATGGCGCGTTGGCCAGACGCTTCCGCGGGGCCTTGGGGCATCCGCGGTAGTTGGCCGTGTGACCCTGCTTTTGGCAGAGCACACAGCTCTGCCAAAAGCTTTTTTTTTTTTTTTTTAATTTCAATTTTTTTATTTAATTTTAATTTTTTTTTTTTTTATTTTTATCTTCGTTTTTGCCTGATATCTTTTTATTAATTTGATTGCATTAATTATTACGTTTGATTTAAATATTCTGTTTTGTATTTCAATTTCCACGTATTTTTTTATCTTTTGGCTTGTTTTGTCTCTGTTTTATTTAAATTAATATTTCATAGACACTTTCCCAGTTGGTGGGAGTTATTAGTATTATTAATTAGTGTATTTATTTATAATCATATTTATACATATTTTTTTTGTTTATTTATTTCTTTTTTAATTGTATATATATATTTGCTTATATGTTCAATTCAACAGATACAAGTGAATCTGAAACTTTTTATTCAGCTAACAGCGACGATAGCGATATTAGTGTGCCTTCTTTAGCAGAAACATTGTCTTCACGGTTCTCTGGTGTTCCTAGGAATTTTAATGTCGTTCATATCAATGCCCAGAGTATTGCGGCTCATTTCCCTGACATGCTTGCAAGTTTTGATTCTAAGAATATCCATGCTATACTTGTTTCAGAGTCTTGGCTTAAGCCATGTCTTCCTTCTACATCTTATACCATTCCTGGTTTTCAACTTTTTAGGAACGATCGTATTAATGGCGGTGGTGGTGGCGTTGCCATTTATATCCGTTCGTATTTTAATTGTGCAGTTGTTAATGTATCGGCACAGCCTACGCCGCCATATGCGGGCGAGCACTTATTTCTTGAAATAGAACTTCAACACACGAAGATGTTACTTGGTGTTTATTATTGTCCTTCGTCAAGTATAGATTTCTTTACTTCTTTTGAAACTCTGCTAGAAAATACAATGCCTTCATATACTCATACCATTATCATGGGTGACTTTAACACATGCCTACTTAAAAACAATTCTCGAACCACTTTATTTCGCTCGATGATCGAATCAGTAAACTTAACTGTTCTACCGTTGAACTCGACTCATCATTTTCCAAACTGTGCTCCTTCACTTCTTGATCTTATTTTCGTTTCTTCTCGTGACCACGTGGCTGACCATGGACAGTGTTCAGCTGACGCTTTCTCATACCATGATCTTATCTTCGTTTCATATAAAGTACGACCTCCCAAAGCAAAATCAAAAACTCTTCTGCTGCGCAGTTTTAATGGTATGGATCTTGAAAGTCTTCGAGAAGATGCTGGCAGCATTGACTGGACTGCTTTGACGTGCTCTACCTCAATCAATGAGAAAGTTGATCAGTTCAATGCCAAGCTAACTGATCTATATGACAAGTACGCACCCTTCCGACCAGTAAGAATTAAACATATGCCAGCGCCGTGGCTTACTGATGAAATTAAAAGTCTACTGACCAGGAAGGCAGCTGCTAAATTAAAATATAAAAAAAAACCAACCTCTGACAATAGTACAAATTATCACCGAATCCGCAATCACTGCAACAGAGTGTGTAGGGATGCACAACGCCAGCATATCCATAGTGCTATCGAAAATGGTGATCCAGCTAGAGTCTGGAAATTTCTTAAATCACTGGGGATTGGAAAATTACAACATGACTCTCATCTATCACATTCGAGTATTGATTTATTAAATCAACATTTCTGTGCGTCATCCCTTTATGACGGGACAATTAAATCTAATACATTAAATCACATTTTATCTCTTCCGATCCCAAATTGTTCTCCATTTGTTTTTAATCACCTAACGGCTTGTGATGTTAAGCGGAGCATATTATCCATAACTTCCAATGCTGTTGGAAGTGACTGTGTGGCCCGTAATATGATCCTTCCTATCCTAGACCAAATCCTTCCCATTATTTGTCATATCCTGAATGAATCATTATCTAGCGGCATCTTTCCAAAGGCTTGGAAAGAAGCACAGATTACACCACTGCCAAAAAAGCCGAATCCTACATCCTTTTCAGAATACCGTCCAATTTCCATTCTACCGTTTCTTTCAAAGGTTTTAGAACGCCTGATTCACAACCAGCTCAGTGAGTTTCTTACGAGAAACGAGCTTTTAAACCCTTATCAGTCCGGCTTTCGTCCTGGCCATAGCACGGTCACAGCCCTGGTGCATATTACGGATGCCATCAGATTTGGCATGGAGAGTGGGAAACTGACGGTGTTGGCATTGCTGGATTTCAGTAATGCTTTTGGCACCGTCGATTTCGACATACTTCTAGCCATCCTTAGCTCCATTAACATATCTCCAACCGTGGTTGATTGGTTTCGCAGTTACCTGTCTGGTCGCCGACAGCGTATTCACTGTGAGAATGCTTATTCTTCATGGTGTGAAACGCACGTAGGTGTACCGCAGGGTGGCGTTTTATCTCCTTTACTCTTTTCAATTTTTATAAATTCTATTTCTTTACAACTTACTTCTTCCTACCACCTGTATGCAGATGATCTACAGATATATACGCAATCTTCATTACCAGAGCTGACCAACGCGATAAAGATCCTGAACAATGACTTATCGATATTGTCCCGTTGGAGTAAGTCTCATGGATTGAGGGTGAACCCGTCAAAGACACAGGTCATTGTTGTCGGTAGTTCAAGAATGTGTTCGAAAGTTACATGGTCGCAGCTTCCGGCTATTTTATTTGACGGCGCACAAATTCCTATCAGCGATACTGTGAAAAATTTGGGTATCTTAATTGATAAAAACCTTTCATGGAACGCACAAATAAAAGAGGTTAGCCGGAAGGTGTTTGCATCAGCTGGATCGTTGAGACGGTTACGAAATTTTCTTCCAACTGCCACTAAAACTGCGCTTGCACAGTCTTTACTTCTTCCAATTCTTGACTACGCTGATTCCAGCTATCCGGATCTAACCGAAACACAACTTGATAAACTTGAGCGGCTACAAAATTTCTGCATAAGATTCATATTTGGGTTACGGAAATATGATCATATATCTGAATTTCGCACTAAGCTCAAGTGGTTACCAATTCGCCTTCGCCGCAATACTCATGTCCTTTCATTACTATACTGTACTCTCTTTAACCCCCATACCCCTACATATCTCAAAGAACGTTTCGAGTTCCTAGGTGATACGCATAATTTTTCTCTGAGATCATCAGATAACCTGAGACTGAAAATGCCGGTGCATTCATCATCATTCTTTGACAATTCATTCACCGTCCAGGCGGTTCGATTGTGGAATGCTCTGCCGGATGCAGTGAGAAGTGCTCCAACTTTAAACTGTTTTAAAAGAATGGTGAAGGAACACTACTTATCTGCTTAGTGCTGTTTGTTGCATCATTATCATTTATAATTTCCATACTGTTGATTTATTATGTGTGTGTAAGTATATTAGTATGTATTGTATGTAAGTATGTATATTGGTATATATTATATTATGTAAACGGTATATATCTGTTTATTATATGTATATATTTTCTATAATAATGTATTGTATATGGTACACCGCACCTGCTATATTTTTTATATTTTACAGAATTTCTGTAAATTTAATGGTTGTCTGGAAGAGATCGCTTTTAGCGATAAGACCGCCTATTGTACATATGTGCTTTTTGACTGTTTGTTTTTTTTAAAATGTAAATTGTGTTGGTGTGCAATAAAGTGTATTCTCTCTCTCTCTCTCTCTCTCGGCGGTTCGGTCGCGGTCTCCTTGACCCGCGAGCAGTCGGCTGTCGCGTGGTCACCGAGGCACTTTACGCACCGCGGACGCGCGTGGCAGTTGCGCGCGCGGAGTGGCCATAAAGTTGGCGCCTATGGCACTGTCCGGGAGTGCCTTTTTTGTGTGGGGCCTCGACGGTGACCCCTGATAAACCGCAAACGGTGCGGAGGCTTGAGGCAACTCGTTTGCCTTCGGCGGTTGGTTCCAACTAGCGATGTGAACCGATTACAATTTCTGGCTCCGGTTTATTACCGGCTTTTTTCTCAAAAAACCGGTTTTTTTAGGTATTTTTAGGTTTTTTCCATAAAGGCTAAATAATCACTAAATAAAACAAATTTACGTACAAACGAAGAGTTTTCTTCATACAATTAATTGGGTGAGCATATTTTATACAGGCTTTTAATGATCATATATATTATCCAATAATAAAAACCTTTTTATTTTTGATTTAATACTATTGTATTAAATCAAAATTTTGATGCAAGAGGCATAGTTGGTCCACTGCGTCATTCAGAAGCCTGCTCCTTCTGGATGTTAGCACGTGCTAGCCAGCAATTTCGGTGTGGTTTACTGTGGCGGCTTCAGTCTCAATATACATTCGCACTATATTCACTGCAGCCGCCGTGGCGTTCGGAATATCCCGTTTTCGCGAATGCAAAAAATCCAGAATACCAGGCTTTTTAAAATTGTTTGTGTTTTTTTCTGGATGTTCCGATGATAAAGCGAGAGTTGAAAATTCTTCAAGAAGATTCTCCAGTTCACGATGCACCATCTCTTTTGCAGACAACATGTGCTCTGGTTGGCGAAAGCCATTTCTGAGTGTTGGGTGTAGAAATGTGTAAGTAATGCGAGTGATATTACTCGGGTAATATTACTCTACGATGTAATGCAACATCACACATTACGCGAAGGAAACAAACATCACACTATCACCCAACATGTTTCTTTCTTTGTCGTGTAAACAAACATCACACTATCACCCAACATGTTTCTTTCTTTGTCGTGTAATGTTCCTTAATACACGAACGGAACCGAGCGAGCGAGACAGACCGATCGACGCAAAATAAATGAGCAAGAGACACGGAATTATTCCTAGTGATTTTGAACCGTATGCCCTGGCCGCTAGGTACATTTTTATACCTATGGTACGTCTGAATTTTAATATAGGTATTTGTGTTTATATTTTTCATGCGGCCAGCCGGTAGTTCCCCGCAAGTAGTTACTTAATTTTTTATTCGCAACTTTTGTAAAATCGCTAGTCGCTCGTAATTGTTTAGTAATATTTCATATTAATTTTTGTGTTTGATTTGAATTACTTAAGCACTTGTTTGAAGATAGTTTTATTATTTGTTTTAATGCGTGTTTAATAAGTGAAAGAAATAACGGCGTCTAAATGAAAGTACAGTCCTCCTTGGATGCACTTTGAAGATATCGCGCCGAAACAATGCATCCTCGTATAATATATTAATTAACATTATTGTCGAGCTCAATTTGCAGTCTAAGTCGCCATATGAAATCCGTTCATCCCACAATAAATTATATTAAGTAAAAAATAAAATTATTATATTATTAAGTAAGTCAATCTCTGTCAAGTAATATAACAGTGTATTACAATACAAAGTTCATACTTTGTATTGTAATACACTACTGTAATGACACACCCGAATCATTACCTAAGTGATGTGTATCAACACATCACTTAAGTAATGATTCGGGTGTATAGATACGATGTATTCGTCGTCACAGTATCTATTGAACGCACCGAGTAATGTTATGAGTGATGTGTAATGTTTTCGAGTAATATCACCTGTCTGTAAAAGTGATGTCATATCACATTACATTGGGAAGTGATGTTTTGCGCATGTCTACTTTGGATGCATTTTGAGGAGACCGCGCCGAAACAATGCGTCTACTGCTCTCGTATATTAACATTATTGTCGAGCTCAATTTGCAGTCTAAGTCGCCATATGAAATCCGTTCATCCCACAATAAATTATATTAAGTAAAAAATAAAATTATTATATTATTAAATAAGTCAATCTCTGTCAAGTAATATAACAGTGTATTATAATACAAAGTATGAACACATCACTTAAGTAATGATTCGGGTGTATAGATACAATGTATTCATCACAGTATCTATTGAACGCACCGAGTAATGTTAAGAGTGATGTGTAATGTTTTCGAGTAATATCACCTGTCTGTAAAAGTGATGTCATATCACATAACATTGAGAAGTGATGTTTTGCGCAAGTCTATTGTAAATACAAATTTGAAAAAAATCGATTTTTTAGACCTCGATTTTTTTATGAATCGATTTATCAGGTTACGATTCGAATCGATTTAAAAATCGATCTTTTTTGGAAAGAATCGCCATTCCTACGGTATTTATCGGTATGTATAAAAACCGGTTTACATCCCTAGTTCCAACGCGACGAGAACCGTATCATACGCGAATTTGTCGCGCCCGCTGTGCATACGGTGCACACTTACGATCGGGTACGCTTGCCTGATTAGTTCTTTCTTAATTAACTCGACGTCGAGCTCCGTTGGTACTCCACGTAATACTACGCGGAGCTCGCGGTCCTCCTGGAATGCACGGGTGTGGTAACCTATGCTCTCCTTTCGGAGGTATGGACACGAGTATGTGCGCTCGTTAATTTATATGGACATTTCGGTGGCAACAATAGCGCGATTCAGAAAAAGTGATCAGCACCATCTATTGGTATCTACTACAAGATCGCTCATTGTTCGAGTAGCCGACAACAAAGATCACGCGACAGGCCGGGCTCTCGTACTTGTCGGCATAGATTATACACTTAATATATTTGAGACTTGTCGGCGTTAAGCCAGGCTTTATACACATAAGGTATTTTATAATCAAAATACAATACAATTATATAAAACTTTAACATTACTATTTTATTACAAAAAGCTACCTCTTAGTTCTTACACAATTAGCCATTTTGTGTTGGTTATAGCAACTACAACATCTTTTATACAAACAAATGTAATTACTGCGAAACAATTCACAAAATATAGCTTAATATTCACAATACATATTTTTGTGATTTTTACATGACTGACATTTAATTTATTTTACTTGAATTACTTTTAAGTAATATTAACTAACATTGTTATTATCCAGCCTAATAATAGATGACGCCAACAACATCATTGCATAACAATTACAATACTTAATTAAATTATTTCTGATAATTATAATAATATAAATTATTATTAATATTTATGCTTTATTCATATTTAATTATTTATACAGTAATTTGTGTTTTTAAACAATAATATAAACATTAAACACATTCTGAACATTTTCACATCAAAACAGTGTCTGCTAATTATTAAATATGGTAGAATAAGTTTCATCTTGCTAATAATAAATAAATATAAATATTAACATAGAATAAACTAAACTTTAAATTATTATGTTAACTAGAGGTCCGACAGTAGTCGAAATTCGACTATAATTAATTGGAATTGTAAGTTTGTACCCTATTATGATTGTATTTTATACTTCTATAATCACAAATTTCGCCAAGACTACACTATAAAAAATATTAACAAAGACAAACAATATTTAATCTATTCTCAATTTGACAACTGACGTCAAGAACAAAAGTTTTTAAATAGTATGCATGCGTGTGTTCGTCAAATACATGGTATGTAGTGTGTGTAATATTTTCTTTATTGATTTAATGTATCTTATATGCATTATTTTAAAAAAAATATTAGCATTGTGCACTTCTTCTCTATATTTTCTATAAGTGTGGAAAATTTCATACTCCTCCGTCCGCGCAATTTTCGTAAAAAGGGATACAAAGTTTTTGCTTCACGTATTAATATATAGATGATTGCCAATAGTGGCGTTTGCGCTCATATACTCGTCGAGCAGTTGGAAGTGACGATCGACCCATAGCATTAGCCTGCAAGGTTCTCAGTGGGTCATCTATTGTTAGTTATTGGAAAGACTGAGCCACCTCAACCACCATCTACTATTAAAATAACAACAAGCAATAATTTTTCGAATTTGATACCACTGGACTATACCATCAGTTTTATTAAACAAAAGTATACTCTGAAGCTATCCATGTAGAAAATATTACGGTTTTACATAACAATAAAACCGATATTATGTGCCGAGAAGGAAAACATACAGCATTGTATTATGAAGAAGCAGTGTGTACTTAGCTTAAATTCCTTGTCTATGTCCAACCATAGACAGTCAGTTTAGTTCCATCTTTAGCCGCTAGGTGCTGCCAGCAAGTATAAAGGAAGCGCAGCCATCTTTGATCTTCATAGTCTTCACCAGGAAGAACTTCCTGCAATGCTGTATGTTTTCCTTCTCGGCACATAATATCGGTTTTATTGTTATGTAAAACCGTAATATTGATGTGCCTTTGGAAAACATACAGCATTGTATTATGAAGACGTGTTTGTTATCTGCTGGTGAAATTATTAAGCACAACGCTATGATGAAATAGGTAAGCTATAATAAAATTATGAAGCGCAATGATAATGTTCATAACCGCATACCTCACGTCATTTCGGATCCTCCCGATCCACTAACGGTGCTTTTAGGTACTTCAAGCACCGGTCACCGTTCTCGTCGAACCCGTCGCTTGCGACGAAGGGCTCGACGAGTAAATTAACCATCAGACACAGCCCACTGAGTTTCTCGCCGGATCTTCTCAGTGGGTCGCGTTTCCGATCCGGTGGTAGATTCTGCGAAGCACGACTCTTGCTAGGGTTTGTGTTAGCAACGTCATTAGGTTTGAGCCCCGTGAGCTCACCTACTAAAGTTAGGGTTACGCTGAAATAGCCCCTAGGGCGAAAAAAACCGCATACCTCCGTGAGAAGAGTGTGGGTAGTGCTAGGGAACAGACTAAAATTCCCTTTTTCCTAATCCACGCCATCTATCGGCTTAATGAAGAATTGTAACGCGCCTCCTAGCGGCCGAAGAAAAAGAACGAGCGGACGTTTTCGCACCGCGCGCGCAACATTAAAAAAAGGCTATTTAATTCAAAAATACTGTTTTTCGCATATTTTGCTATTTAACTTGTGCATGTGTCCGTGTGTCTTAAACTCCAGCATCCAGAGCAGTGCCCCGGGGACAGAAGACCACAAAATATATCAAGCAAGCCTTTGTGAGTACCTTCCCCCTTTTTAGTCGGCTTAGTTTTCTGGGAAATTAAAATTTAATTCAACAAACCTTGTTTATACAACAGGTAGGTCTGTGCGCTCCAGGAGGAACGCGCATTCCGTGAAGTACCCAAGGAGCTCGATGTTGAGCTCTTCAAAGCGGGTCTAGTAGGACAGTCCTACCCGATTGTAAGCGCGCATCGCATGCACAGCCGCCGCGACAAGTTCGCGAACAACATGGTGCTCATATATATTAATATACTCATAATTTTGAGTTTCTGTTTTATTATTATTATTATTGCTTTTGTTTTATTCCCAGATTGTATTCCTTTCATCAGTTGAATAATTAAAACAATTAAAATGACAATTGGTCCCTCCGGAATCCGGTTACTGCACTGTGGTTTATAGTTATTGTTTTTATTTAATTCTGGTATACTATAATTATGAAATGTTAATGAATGTAATATGGATGCACAATCTGAAGTTAATGAAATAAATAAAATAAATTGCGCTCGAGCCCATCCCGGAGGGCAAAATGAATTGCCTCGAATCTCAAACAGTTGAATTGACGGAACACAATCATTTACAATTTTTGGTTTAGTGACATCTCTTATTGAGTAGTCTTTCTAAATCCTAATACGGTCTAGTAGTGTAGCGAGTAGTACATTCCGCAGTCAGCAGATGGCAGTATCGTTTATTTAGCGACATCTATTGTCAAATAGTGACACCAAAACCGTACAATATACAATTTTTGATTACGCTTTACGTTTATTGTTTAAAGGTATTTTCTATATTTTCGAATGTGTTACTACTGAATAACTAATGACCTACTAAGGGATTTTTTTCAATAGTGACAAATTTAATTTAACGGTAAAGGATTGTTTATTTGTTTCATAGTGAAAGTTTAGACGTTTATAATCGATGGCTAAGGGCCATTCGTCATTACGGATCCACCCGATCTATTAACGGTGCTTTAAGGTACCTCAAACGCTGGTCACCGTCCTCGCCGAGCCCGTCGCTTGCGACGAAGGGCTCGACGAGTAAATTAACCCACAGACAGAGCCCACTGAGTTTCTCGCCGGAACTTCTCAGTAGGTGGCGTTTCTAATCCGGTAGTAGATTTTTTTTATTTTTTTTATTGCTTAGATGGGTGGACGAGCTCACAGCCTACCTGGTGCTAACTGTGTTAGGAACATTATAATAGGTTGGGGAAAAAGTTTCTTCGCATTTTTTCAGAAAATTCACAACATTTTTAATATAGTTTATTTACTTTTAACTAAAGTATGCAGGTACCATTTTGTTCGATAACTTTTTGCCATCTTGTAGGTGTCTTGTAGGATCCCATTGCTATAGAAATTTTGTGGCTTCTGATCAAAATACCGCGACAATTGGTTTTGGCAGTCCTCTCGTAATGTTAACCTGACACTGCCTAAAGAATTCTGAAGAGACCGAAACAGATGGAAATCTGAAGGTGCAAGGTCAGGACTATACGGCGGATGCATTAACACCTCCCAGCCAAGCTCTCTTAATTTTTGCTGAGTGGCTAAAGATGTGTGACGTCTATTCTTATCATGATGAAAAACCACACCCCTTCTGTTGATTAATTCCGGCCGCTTTCTCTCAACTTCTTGCTTTAATCTCATCAGTTGTTCGCAGTAGAGTTCAGAATCGAAGGTCCTGCCTGGTGGTAACAGCTCATAATGAATAATGCCCTTCCAATCCCACCACACACACAGCCTCACCTTGTTGCGAGTTAACCCGGGTTTCGCCACAGTCTGTGAAGCCTGACCAGCCTTTGACCACGACCTTTTTCGCACGTTCTTGTCGTACGTGATCCACTTTTCATCACCAGTTATAAACTTCTTCAAAAATGGTTCGGTTTCATTACGTCGTAATAAAGAATCACAAATGAGTACACGGTTCATTAGGTTTCTTTCAACGAGCTCGTGAGGTACCCAAATAGGGAGCTTTTTTGTGTACCCAGTTTTTTTCAAATTCGCCAAACTGTTTTGTGGTCAATTCCTAGTTCTTCAGCTACGTCGTAACTACTGATATGCCGATCTTGCTCCACTTTTTTACTGGTGGTAGGACCTCTTGTGAGTCCGCACGGGTAGGTACCACCATGCCTATTTCTGCCGTGAAGTAGTAATGCGTTTCGGTTTGAAGAGTGGGGCAGCCGTTGTAACTATACTGAGATCTTAGAACTTATATCTCAAGGTGGGTAGCGCATTTACTTTGTAGATGTCTATGGGCTCCAGTAACCACTTAACAACAGGTGAGCTGTGAGCTCGTCCTACCACCTAAGCAATAAAAAATAAAATAAAACAAACTTTTCCAAAAATGGCTCCATTTTATCCGTAATAAGGCGACCAGAGCGACGTGCATCTTTGACATCAAAATTTCCGGATTGAAAACGCTTAAACCAAAGGGGAATGCCCACTCTCCATAGTGTGCTAGGTCCAAGGTGGACATCAAATATTACTATAAAAATGGACTGATTCAAATTCTTAAATATATTAGACATCTAAAAAATATATTGAAATTGACGCCACTATTATAAAAAATATAATACAAATAAAAACTCGTCAAAACGAGTTTTTATTTGTATTATATTTTTAATTAACCTCAAAAGGTTAATTTTCCATATAAATACTTCAAGAACTTTTCTTTTTTTAATGTTTATGTTCCTAATGTATTTTTATCCAATTGTAGTTATTAGGGTATAAAAAACACACATACTTCTTTAAATATCTATATTTTCTTCATCTTCATACACATAAATCATAAATCATCTAAAAATAGCACAGGAGAGCATATACACGGTTTTAAATCTCGGTCAGGTTAAAACTACAATTCACACAATGTTTTTCAGTCGTAGTATGAAACGTTATTGATAAAAGCAAAATAAATCGAAGAAAAATCAAAATACAACCATTTTGAACGCAAGCACAAGCAGCAAGCGAAGTGTCAGTCAGTCTGATTAAAATCAGTGTTGTCAGTATAAAGAAAAATAATTACATGAAATTCATATATCGATCATTTTTTTAAATAACCGATAATTGATTTATTTCTTAATCTTTTTTTTACGAGTACACATTATTTTTTATTTTTTATGTTTATGTTTTAGTTGTACATATTTAAATAACAATACAAGTTAAGTTTTTTTTTATTGCTTAGATGGGTGGACGATCTCACAGCCACCCTGGTGTTAAGTGGTTACTGGAGCCCACAAACATCTACAACGTAAATGCGCCACCCACTATGAGATATAAGTTCTAAGGTCTCAAGTATAGAAACAAGTTAAAGTCCAATGGGTATGTCTTTGATGTTATTTTATGTGCTTATAATCGATTAAAATCGATTGATTAATGATAATATTTCAAATGATTTATTTATATGTTTTTTTTATATACTTAAAATGTTCACTTAATACGTAAAAGGTTTTGATGCTGGCAATATTTTCCCGCAAAAATAAAAATCTTGTTTGTTTCTACAGAGTTACTTTTTTTAAACTACTTATTGTAAACTGTAGTGGCGCTTATTTGGAAGAAAGTAAATGCATATTTATTTATGACAAAATTAATACACTAAGTATTTTATCTCTAATCTATTGTCCGCCTTGGGCCTGAAATGGGCATTCCCCTTTGTGCTACTCTCACAGACACTGCACTAGGTCCATAAACATCGCAAATGTTTTTCGCGGCTTGCGATGCATTTTTAACTCTTTTGTAGTAAAATTTTAAAATTTATCGAATTTCTTCATTAGATTCACTCACCTTGACAGTACGAAAAATAAGTAAAAATCACACATTTTCCTAATTTGAATTTGGAATTATCTTCTTTATAAATTAAACTTTTAATGATATCAAAACCAACCAGATACAAATAGTATAGCCAAAGAGATTTTATTACAAGTCCATACATACTATAATGCGAAAAGACTTTTTCCCCAACCTATTATTTAAATTGCAGTACTATAAACAGACTTAAAATTAATAACAAAGTCTATTGAAGTATAATTAAAATATATTTATTTAGAGCCAATCCTCGTCCCCATTGTGTAAATATTATTATTAAATGACTTAAACACTAGTTTCATGACTATAGTGAACTGCTGTTCACTTCAGCTCTGTCAAAAAAACGCGGGACGACCGCACACAAATATGGCAGATTTTTGTCACGAATTGAGCAGAGCTACCAACAATTATAATTTTTGAAGGCAGAAAGAACCGGACGATCTCTGAAACCGAATAAGGCAATATATGTACTTTAAGTGAAGCGAAGATTATGCGAAATTGTAGTAATAAAAAACTAATGATCACAGGGAAAGTTGAAGGCAACAGATCTAGAGGCCGCAGCCATACTCGTTGGTCCGATCAGATCCGCACCGCTTTGGACAGTACAGTGTACAGCGCGCTGCATGATGCCGTGGACAGGGGAAAGTGGAAAAAAATCCTAAGATTGAAGCTCATGGGTGATGGTGGTCACGACCCTCAGACATGAGGAACACGACTCGAGGAGGAGGTAGTAATAAAAGAAAGTATAACTAAACAGTGATTGAATTTTTCGGCGAAAGCCAAAAATTGGTAATCGCCTGCGGGATTCGAACACCGTTGCATCGCCACATACGAATGCAACGGACGTCTTATCGTTTAGGCCACGACCACTTAAATGATTAAAAGATTCTGCGAAGCACTGCTCTTGCTAGGGCCAGTATTAGCAACACTCCGGTTTGAACCCCGTGAGCTCGCTTACCCGTTGGGGCGAAGCTGAAATAGCCTCTCAAGGCTATCAAAATAGGTGAGAAAAAAAAGGGCCATTTTGTTAAACACCAAGTTGATCTAGAATTATTATTGGTCTATAGTAACGACCTCATGTTGTTCGGTGGCTATCGGTTGCTCAAACCTGACGAGGTTCCTAACACGAACCCTAGCAAGAGTCGTGCTTCGCAGAATCTACCACCGGATCGGAAACGCTACGAGAAACTCAGTGGGCTGTGTCTATAGGTTAATTTACTCGTCAGGGCCCTTCGTCGCAAGCGACGGGTTCGGCGAGGACGGTGACCGGTGCTTGAGGTACCTAAAAGCACCGTTAGTCGATCGAGAGGATCCGAGATGACGTGTTTTGGGCGACGTAGACTGTTTACCATTTGGCCCGCAGGATCGGCTATGTATTTACCGGCAGCCACGATGAGAGGAAGCTGCGGCCTGGTATCACCTCATCCCGCAGTATGTGCGGGTGAGGTTGCAGGCCCAGCAAAATCTGGCGCGATAGCAGGGACAGACTGTTACGTCAGAAATGACGTAATCGCCCGAGACCTAGATGTGGAGTCGCTCGAGGAGTTCATCCGGAGGCTAACTCGTAATCTTTACGAGCGGGTTGACGGCGGACCCCACCCCAGGTACCATCACCTCGCCTATTTCTGCCGTGAAGCAGTAACGCGTTTCGGTTTGAAGGGTGGGGCAGCCGCTGTAACTATACTGAGACCTTAGTACTTATATCTCAAGGTGGGTGGCGCATTTACGTCGTAGATGTCTATGGGCTCCAGTAACCACTTAACAACAGGTGGGCTGTGAGATTGTCCACCCATCTAAGCAATAGAAAAAAAAGTGTGGATATCCATGAGCCCGCAGATGAAGGCTGATTATTGTGATGAAGATGGAAATAAACAATTTATGGGATACCTATTGGAGGAACAAAGAAAACCACAAACTTCTACAACCGGAATTTCGGAAGAATGTCTAGCAAGAATCATAGAAAATTTTGCTGAAATAAATAAAGATTCATCAAAACCATTTAATATAGGGAGAATGGCAGAACAAAATTGCGACGATTGCTAATTGGAGTATCATTCTTGTTCTTATAGGTTTTTTTTTATTGCCTTTGTAGGCAGACGATCATACGACCCACCTGATGGTGAGTGATTACCGTCGCCCATGGACTTCAGCAGGGACAGAGCTTAATACTCTCCACAAGCCTCGTTTTAAGAAGGACATGTCATAGAGCTCGGGTAACACCTTGGAGGGTCAACGGTAATTCACTTAATGCGTCTTGATATTCAGTTTGCAGGAATTCCAAAATACTTGGGCCATTCAGTGTAGCGGGCAAAATAAGAGGCCCAATTAAGATGTCGTCTATCATTCCAGCCCATACATTCTATGAAAACTTGTGCTGAAAGCTACTGGGTATCACGGTAACAGCTGTCTTAAGACACGTCCATGGAATTATACCTGAAATCTGGGGTCTGGAGTCTATTGTTTGACATGACGTGTCATTTATTTAAGTTTTTAAGAGTCATATTTAAACCATGACAACTTTTGAACTATCTTACTTAGGCATGCATGGCTTGGATATAGAGATTATTTTAATGAAAATACCCTGTATTATGAGAAAACAAAAAAAAAATAGCTTGATAATGGTTAGTTTTCATGAAAAAAACTAAAAACTAAAAAAATGCAATAAAAAACTATAATTTTTATTATATTAATACTGTTTTTGTTATCTTGTAACAAATATATTGAATAAAATGTATCATAAATTCATTATCTACATTATTAGCTTTCAAATTACACTTCTTTCGTCTTCCTAAGACGTCTACATCGATCGCAATGATTAAATCAGTGCAGGCGCCAAAGCTGTGAAGTAAAAAAAAAACACAAAATGGCTGCCATTTTAGCATGGAGGAGCCAAGACAAAATTGGGATAGTGATTTGTCGATAAAATCTCCATATTTTACCTTAAGTCTCCAACACTGGTACACGGACACATTGTACAATGCTAACGACACCGCGACCAAAATTACGAATCCCTCCGCGACAATCTGTTAGGACATTTTATTGGTGCAGGAGACATTTTTTTTTTTCGGGCCGGGGGCCGAACCTCCTACGAGGTCCCCGCGCCTAGGGGGCGCGCGGGGTATGTGAGACTTAACGATCTGCAGGTGTTGAGAGCAGATCGCGGGCCCAAGGATTTTAGGGCCCACCCTTACACCCGACGTCCGATCTCCGTCCGGGGTCAGAACCCGGTCAGAGTAGGGGGGTTCCCGCGGTCAACACTACAACCAGACACGCGGCGCCACCCCGAGGACGCCCGACCGACGGGTCGTCGAGGCGATAGTCGACGACCGACGACGTCAGTCTCCGCGGTACGGCGGCCCTGCCAGGCCGCTCAGGCGATGCCGCTGGTGTTCCGGGATACCCCGCTGGGCCAGAACCAGCCTGCCGGGTCGGATTGGTGCAGGAGACCTGCCTTAAGGTAACATTCTGATGTTGGCGATCAGGGCAACAGGTGACCACGACAAGCGACCGCGACCCTGGTCGCCTGTTGCCTGACGACCAGTGGCATTCCGATGTCAGCGACCGCGACCGACGGCCAGTCTGCCCGGAGTTTTTATTGTATAGAGTTGTGTTCTAGTGCTCAGTATAATTATGTCGGACAATTTATCCGCAACTAGGAAAAGAGCCAAACAGATTTTATCAGAAGAAGAAGAAGAAGAAGTTGATACACTCATTTTGTTTGCCTTGCTTTCGGAAACAATAATGAAAATCGACTCCTTACTACACGACACGATCACGACAAGATGAAAGTTGTTTTCAATCACTGATAAACCGCCATTTAAATTATAAAAAAGAAAAATTCAGGAAATATTGTAGATTAAATCAAACCAGTTTTATTTTATACCGAGTTTAATCCAACAAGACATAAAACCAAAAAAGAATGGCACATCAATCACCTCCGAGCACAAACTTTTCCTTACGTTGAGGTAAAAAAATAGTTATCCAATTCCGTAGAGGATTCGTTTTGTAAACAATTATCATTTATTTCAGTTCGTTGCGCTGAGACACTTAAATCAGTCGGTCCAATAGGTGAGGCTACACTAGTAGAAGAATACACATATGTGGCTGAATTTCCAAGTCGTGAGGATGCTGAACTTGTTATAGTTTGATTAGAATCTGTATGGTTAGGTGTGCTTGATATTGAATACGAGCTGATGTATTGTATATTGAAAAGCTTGCATTTCGTACTCTCCCATAATGCTGAAAATCTTGGTTTTCGCTTCCACCTTTAAGATTGGAGGTAATTTGGTCAGAATCGATCCAATGTGGGCGCAAAAAGAATTT
This sequence comes from Bombyx mori, assembly GCF_030269925.1. Lineage (NCBI taxonomy): Eukaryota > Metazoa > Arthropoda > Insecta > Lepidoptera > Bombycidae > Bombyx > Bombyx mori. The sequence continues at coordinate 13,695,000 of NC_085130.1, forward strand.
ATGCCATCAAAGTGTTTTTCTTCAGTTGTGAGGGCCTTCATTTCTTCCCTGCCTCTTTTGATCTCTCTGTTTTCAATATTGTAATAATGACTGATGTGCATCGCTCATTTTACGTTTTTGCCTTCTACGTGCATTGTCTGTTGACTCTCCACTTATATCTTCTTTATTGAATCACATTCAATTGAATCACATTAACTAATTGTTTCAGATTTCTATCTACTGGCGAAACTTAAGCGTCTCTAGAGTTTACCTATCGCATACTAGGCTGCACTAAAAGTATCGGGAATGGAATATTTCCACTGTTCCTGTCATATTAAAATCTTTTTAATTGAAAACTCCTTGGTTTTAAAAATCGAATACCATTTATTTATTTAAAAAAAGATTCTCGGTCTTGTCACGAGGTTTTGTCAAACTTGTTTAGTCGTTGAGAAAATGGAATTGACTCGAGAAAATTCAAGAGCGATGATTTATTATAACTTTCGAAGTGGTTTAACACAAAAACAGTGTGTTGACCGGATGATTTCTGCATTTGGTGATGAAGCCCCATCCAAAACCACAATTTATCGCTGGTTTGCTGAGTTTCAACGTGGACATGTCAAACTCAGTGATGATCCCCGTCAAGGTCGTCCAAAAACTGCAGTCACCCAAGAAAACGTTGATGCTGTGCGTAAGCTGATTGAGGAAGATCGACATGTGACATACCGCGAAATTCAGGCTACTTTAGACATTGGCATGAGTCAAATACAAATAATCTTGCATGAACAATTAGGTGTAAAAAAGTTGTTTTCCCGATGGATACCGCATTCGCTCTGTGAAGAGCAAGAAGCTGCTCGCGTTACTTGGTGCGTCAGAACTCTCGAAAGATTCCACGCAGGATCCTCAAATGCTGTATACAACATTGTATCAGGTGACGAATCCTGGATGTACGCGTACGAACCCGAAACAAAAAACCAGTCACGAGTTTGGGTGTTCGAAAATGAGTTAAAGCCAACAAAAATTATTCGTTCACGGAGTGTTGCAAAAAAAATGGTGGCCACGTTTGTCTCCAAAACCGGCCATGTTACGACTATTCCTCTTGAGGGACAAAGAACGGTTAATGCAGAATGGTATGCTAGCATTTGTTTGCCACAGGTCGTTTCTAAACTCCGTAAAGAGAACTGCAACCGCCACATCATCCTCCATCACGACAATGCGAGTTTTTTTTTTTTTTTTTTATGATTGAAGTATTGCTGGTGGCCCGGAGGCCTTTCCAGTTTCACCAGGACAGGTGGGCGAGCAAAGGCTCAGCCAGGAGGGGTGGGATTTGCTAACAGCTGCCCGAGCGCCTCCGAAGGAGACCTAACAACTCAAGAGTAGCTGCTTCGCGAATGAATCTACTACCGGATCGGAATCGCAACCCGCTGAGAAGATCCGGCGAGAAACTCAGCGAGCTGATTCACGGGATAGGTTGCACGGCGAACTCTTTGTCGAGTTCGACGAGTACGGTTACCGGGGTCCCTAAGCCTGCTCCTAGTGTTAGAGCTGAAGGCGTCTAATGCAAAGATTATTGGATCTGATGGATCCGTAAGGACGTGTCTAGGGCGTCGACGGTGACTGGCTTCTGCGTGATCAGGATTCGGGGAGTAGTCAGCGGCGGCAACGATAAGGTGATTATCATGACGCATAGCCTTATCGAAGTACCGTTCCGACGCTGACTTCATGTATTTCTGGATAGATTCGAGGCCCAGGTCGTCGTGTAGGTCAACGTTCCTCACGAACCACGGAGCTCCGACGGCTAGCCTGCAAAAGCGGGATTGTAGAGATCGGAGGGTGTCTATGTGTGTGCGGGCCGCGTGAGCGAACACCACACTCGCGTAAGTCATGACGGGCCTTATGCAAGTTTTGTAAAGTGTCACCTTGTTCCGAAGGGACATTTTAGGTACCATGGGGTACCATGATCTGTAAGCGGAGTCTACCGAGAATAAACGCGGCACGGTCACGGACTGATTTTATATGCGGGCGGAATGTCATCGATGCATCCAGGGTAATGCCCAGGTACTTGACCTTCCTGGCCCAGGGTATGGGTTGTCTAAAGAGAGTAATCGGGGGTGTGAGATTCCTCCTCCTAATACGGGAGGAAATCCGTGTGGAGCTTCCCCTCTGAAATAGCACCGCAGTACTTTTCGCTGGGTTGATGTCTATGCGCCATTTTCGGAACCACTGTCCTAGGGCTAGGGCTGCGCTCTGAAGCTTCTTCGCGATTAGGGACTTGTTTCTACTGGAATAGTAAACAGTCGTGTCGTCAACGAATAAAGCTAAATGGGTCGGCGGCGACCGGGGAATATCGTTAACGAATAAGCTAAATAGGAGAGGCGAGAGGACAGAGCCTTGCGGGACTCCAGCTGTGAGAGGTCGTGGGGAGGAGCGAGTTCCCTCGACTCAATATCGAAAAGAGCGGTTCGACAAGAAGTCCCGTATGATGAGCACGAGACTATCCGGCACGCCCATGTTGAATAGTTTGAAAATCACACCGTTGTGCCAGACTTTGTCGAACGCTTTTGCGACGTCGAAGAAGAGAGCTCCTGTGTATAACGGTTTTGGTCGATTAAGCCCCACAGGAATGTGCTCCGTGAGGCGGTGCACCTGTTGAGCGCATGAGTGATTTGTACGGAATCCGAATTGTTCATCGATGAGAATGCCCTTGGATGAGACGAAGTCTCTGAGGCGTTTGTAAAGTAGACGCTCATACAGTTTGCCTAGAGACATGAGGAGGCTAATCGGGCGGTAGCTCGTCGGATGATTTTTTGGTTTACCGAGTTTATGTATGCCGATAACGTCCGCTTCTTTCCACACCGCGGGAAAGATACAGTTCGCCATAGCGGCATTGAAAATAGATACCAACATCACGATGAGTTGGACGGGTAGAAGTTTAATAACGCGGTTGGATATACCGTCGGAACCGGGAGCCTTGCGGGGACGTAGGTCTTTGACCAAGTCTTTAACTTCCATCGGGGTGACGGGTGGTAACGCATCCGAGGGTGGCAAGGAGGCTTTGCGTTCTACCTCACTGTCTACTAATTCTACATGAACAGGGTCCACGGATTGAGTGCTGGGCGTGCACTGGGTTTGCAATGTATCGGCCAGCAGCTCTGCTTTTTCGTCATCATCGAACGCCGCGAGTCGGCCTGAGGGGCCTACGAGGGGGGGCATAGTTACTACCGTATCCGATTTGAGAGTACGAGCTAAGCGGTAGTAAGACCTTTGGGAGGGCGCGAGTCCTTCTAAGAAATCAGACCATCTGGCATCTCGGACTTCGGCGATGCGAGATTTTACGTCGCGTTGTAGGGTACGCATTCGAATACGATTTTCCGCGGTAGGATACCTGTCGTAGGCGCGTATCGAGGCGTTCTTAGCTCTAAGGAGTTCCCTAATATCGTCGGACAATTTGAAGCGGTGAAGGAAGTCCTCCGCTACAACTTGTTTCGGCCTTGAAGGCCAGAAACTCGGAAGTGAGCTTTGGGTAGCGAAGCTGGAGAAATTCCGCAAATACAGCGTCCATGGTGGCTACGTGCCCAGGTGGGGCTACCCTGGGTCTTAGAAAACACTCGCCTTGCGGCGAGACCCCAACTTCTCGGAACTGAGCGGTTCTATTGAACACAGGTGGCGATGCGGCGCGATTACTACAGGACAAAGAAAAAACACAACAAAACAGAAATAACAAAAAGAAAGAAAACAATTAAACACTTCCAGGAAAACAGTTTGTCGGCAGATGTACCACGAACACAGAAATAAAAAAAGGAAACAAAACAAATAAAAACTTCCAGGAAAAACACTAGGTCGGCAGATGTACCACGAACACAGGCCGCGCGAACAATGGCCGGGCTAACAAAAGCCGGGCGGACAAAGGCCGGGCAATCGAGTGGTCGATGAGCATGTCCGCACGTGACGGGTGCCTCTATCGGAAATGACAATGCGAGTTCTCACACCGCGCACAGAACAAAAGAGTTTTTAGAGCAAGAAAACATAGAATTATTAGACCATCCGCCGTACAGCCCCGACCTAAGCCCTAATGATTTCTATACTTTCCCTAAAATAAAGAATAAATTGCGTGGACAGAGATTTTCATCACCTGAAGAAGCTGTGGACGCCTACAAAACGGCCATTTTGGAGACCCCAACTTTCGAATGGAATGGTTGCTTCAATGATTGGTTCCATCGTATGGAAAAATGTGTCAAATTTCACGGAGAATACTTCTAAAAGCAATAAATACATTTTTAAATAGTAATATTGTGTCACTTCGTTAATTCCCGAAATTTTCAGTGCCGCCCTCGTACTAGTATCAGCATGTTATATAAGCAGAATTGTAAAAGAAGTGCTTGCAAGCTTACAGAAGAATTTAGTACCTCTTTTTCTGTCAGTGCCTACCGACACTCAATTAAAACAAGAGGCAGCTGATTTCTGGACAAAATGGAATTTTTCAATTTTTTTTATTTTTTTGTTGCTTATGACGGCTGCCCCACCCTTCAAACCGAAATGCATTACTGCTTCACGGCAGAAATAGGCAGGGCGGTGGTACCTACCCGCGCGGATTCACAAGAGGTCCTACCACCAGTAAAATTGTTTAGGTGCCATTGATGGAAAGCACGTGCGTAACAAGGCGCCCACTATTTTCTAATTAGTTATAAAGAATATTATTCACTGGTTTTACTGGCTATCGTAGACGCCAATTATAAATTTATTGCTATAGACGTAGGTTCCTACGATAAAGAAGGGAACAGTTGTATTTTCCAGAAATCAATTATGGGAAAGAAAATTGCTCGAAATCAATTTAATGCTCCTAAACCCGAAAAATTACCAGTATCAGAAATTGTCATTTCACAATTTTTAATTGGTGATGAAGCATTTGCTCTTGACGTCTAGGTATATGACGAAACCAGAAATCATGCGAGGACAGACCGTGATAAACCAATCTTTAATTATAGACTATGCAAAGCTAGAAGAGTGACTGAAAATTCATTTGCAATTTTATCTCAGGTATTTAGAATATTTCATAAACCAGTTGCAATCGTACCGGAGGTTTGTGATGACCTGATTTCGACTACTTGCTGCCTACATAACTTATTACGGTCACCCCGATGGAAGTTAAAGACTTGATCAAAGACCTACGTCCTCGCAAGGCTCCCGGTTCCGACGGTATATCCAACCGCGTTATTAAACTTCTACCCGTCCAACTCATCGTGATGTTGGCATCTATTTTCAATGCCGCTATGGCGAACTGTATCTTTCCCGCGGTGTGGAAAGAAGCGGACGTTATCGGCATACATAAACCCGGTAAACCAAAAAATCATCCGACGAGCTACCGCCCGATTAGCCTCCTCATGCCTCTAGGCAAACTTTATGAGCGTCTGCTCTACAAACGCCTCAGAGACTTCGTCTCATCCAAGGGCATTCTTATCGATGAACAATTCGGATTCCGTACAAATCACTCATGCGTTCAACAGGTGCACCGCCTCACGGAGCACATTCTTGTGGGGCTTAATCGACCAAAACCGTTATACACGGGAGCTCTCTTCTTCGACGTCGCAAAAGCGTTCGACAAAGTCTGGCACAATGGTTTGATTTTCAAACTATTCAACATGGGCGTGCCGGATAGTCTCGTGCTCATCATACGGGACTTCTTGTCGAACCGCTCTTTTCGATATCGAGTCGAGGGAACCCGCTCCTCCCCACGACCTCTCACAGCTGGAGTCCCGCAAGGCTCTGTCCTCTCACCCCTCCTATTTAGCTTATTCGTCAACGATATTCCCCGGTCGCCGCCGACCCATTTAGCTTTATTCGCCGACGACACGACTGTTTACTATTCTAGTAGAAATAAGTCCCTAATCGCGAAGAAGCTTCAGAGCGCAGCCCTAGCCCTAGGACAGTGGTTCCGAAAATGGCGCATAGACATCAACCCAGCGAAAAGTACTGCGGTGCTATTTCAGAGGGGAAGCTCCACACGGATTTCCTCCCGGATTAGGAGGAGGAATCTCACACCCCCGATTACTCTCTTTAGACAACCCATACCCTGGGCCAGGAAGGTCAAGTACCTGGGCGTTACCCTGGATGCATCGATGACATTCCGCCCGCATATAAAATCAGTCCGTGACCGTGCCGCGTTTATTCTCGGTAGACTCTACCCCATGATCTGTAAGCGGAGTAAAATGTCCCTTCGGAACAAGGTGACACTTTACAAAACTTGCATAAGGCCCGTCATGACTTACGCGAGTGTGGTGTTCGCTCACGCGGCCCGCACACACATAGACACCCTCCAATCCCTACAATCCCGCTTTTGCAGGTTAGCTGTCGGGGCTCCGTGGTTCGTGAGGAACGTTGACCTACACGACGACCTGGGCCTCGAATCAATTCGGAAATACATGAAGTCAGCGTCGGAACGATACTTCGATAAGGCTATGCGTCATGATAATCGCCTTATCGTTGCCGCCGCTGACTACTCCCCGAATCCTGATCAAGCAGGAGCCAGTCACCGTCGACGCCCTAGACACGTCCTTACGGATCCATCAGATCCAATAACCTTTGCATTAGATGCCTTCAGCTCTAATACTAGGGGCAGGCTTAGGGACCCCGGTAACCGTACTCGTCGAACTCGACAAAGAGGTCGACGTGCAACCTAACCCATGCATCAGCCCGCTGAGTTTCTCGCCGGATCTTCTCAGCGGGTCGCGATTCCGATCCGGTAGTAGATTCATTCGCGAAACAATTGCTCTTGAGTTGTTAGGTCTCCTTCGGAGGCGCTCGGGCAGTTGTTAGCAAATCCCACCCCTCTTGGCTGAGCCTTTGCTCGCCCACCTGTCCTGGTGAAACTGGAAAGGCCTTCGGGCCACCAGTAAACTTTCAATCATAAAAAAAAAAAAAAAAAAAAAAAAAACTTATTACGAGACGCATATTTAGAAATATACAAACGACGTTGCTTATTATACAAACGACCAAACCACAACCGAGCCTCTAGATAACATGATACCATTGCAACAGGTGTGGTTTTGGTAGTTCAGCAGCGTTTGAAATTCCGAATGCGCTAACATCCTTTTTCTTGAGTTCTAATGGAAAAGTTGACTGTCAAGACAGAAGTATTAACAAAAGAAACTAGTTTGAAGCCCTCGCGTCGCGACCCGCAAGTCGCGTATTACGTCATGGTTAGGAATGAGAGACTCACCGCCCCCAAGGGCGGGACCGTCATTTACTATAGGCGGGCCCTGCACTGCGTCTCTCTCGATACTCCCTCGCTCACGTGGGTCGCTATCCAGCCCACGCGCAGCCTGCCTGGATTCCCCGACGGTCCCCCGGGCGGAGGAGCAGCCAGGGAGGCAGCCGTCTCCAACGGGCAACGCACCCACACTGAGCTGGCCCCGGTATAACCACGGCGCAGCTCACCCACGGTTACATTCTCCGGTGCACAGTTGGCCTGGGTAGCGACGGCCGCTCTCACCTCATCCCTGGTGGTGCAGTCGTCCAGGCCGGTCACTCTTAATTCCGCCATTTTTACCGGCCTGTGCACCCGCACCTCCTCCTCAGGCCAGACCATACGGAGCTTCGCCGCCTGACGCTCCGCGATGCCGGGACTATCGGCACCGGGACATTCTAACAGCTTGGCCCCATTGGCCGTCTGCCTGCTGCGAAGGCCCTCCTCCGCCCCAATCTCGTCCAGGTTGACTGCTTCACGCGCCCGGACCATCACATCATTATATGTCATGCCCTTGGCCTCAGCGGCAGGCAGTAAAGTTAGAACCACTGCCGCTGATCGCGGCGCCCGCGACGACTTCTTCCCTTTTTTTGTTTTTTTGTTTTTCTTGGCGGCTACAGGTGCTCGACCCTGTTGGGGCGCCCCCCTCTGGAGGGGCTTCCCCTGTAGCCGCCAAGAGGCAGCCGGGGACATGGCAACCAGCGACCGGAAGGGAGTGCCCTCCGGTTCACTTCTCATCCACGTGGGGTCTACCATTACTGACAGACCCACACGTCTGACCACGACGTGGCCACGCCGGCGTACCGGTACCCTCCTCTGGAGGGCCTTCCCCTTTAGCAGCCAAAGAGCTGCCGGGGACATGCCCTAGCGTCCAAGAGGTCTCCAGAAGGGAGCCCTCTCCACTTCACGCACCCTTTGTCCAGCAAAGGTGGGAAAAGGGAACACCGTGTGCAGTCTTCTTAGTTCGCGGCACCCCTGTGCAGACAACGCTGCTCCACGGTATCGGGGTGCACACTTAAGCCCCACCGCCGCGACAAGGCGAGACCACTTTGTGTGGGGAACCCCTAATATTTTTATGTTAAACGTTTAGTCGGCGCGCGAATCTTGTCGACTGATACCGGCTCGTTCGGGAATTCCGATTGCGACCCCGGTCATCATTCTCGTCGAACCCGTCGCGTGCGACGAAGGGCTCGGCGAGTATATTAACCCACAGACACAGCCCACTCAGTTTCACGCCGGATCCTCTCAGTAGGTCGCGCTTTCGATCCGGTGGTAGATTCTGCGAAGCACTGCTTTTGCTAGAGTTCGTGTTAGCAACGTCATCAGGCTTGAGCCCCGTGAGCTCACCTACTAATTTGGCGAATCTAGAATATATACCTATATATATATATTTTTTTTATTGCTTAGATGTGTGGACGATCTCACAGCCCACCTGGTGTTAAGTGGTTACTGGAGCCCATAGACATCTACAACGTAAATGCGCCACCCACCTTGAGATAAGTTCTAAAGTCTCAAGTATAGTTACAACGGCTGCCACACCCTTCAAACCGAAACGCATTACTGCTTCACGGCAGAAATAGGCAGGGTGGTGGTACCTACCCGTGCGGACTCACAAGAGGTCCTACCACCAGTAAAAACCCCTCGAGTAAGTAGCCCCTCGAGGTTACCAGAATAGGTAACAAAAAAAAACAAAAAAAAAGCCGATTGCACCCGAAGACGCCCGAGCGAGCGCGACTTGATGTGCCAGTCTCGCACGCTACAAACAATATCAATATTGCATTATTGAAATTGTATATTGCTCGGGATTAGCAAACGAATTCGTGATCTGCACGAAGAATAAACGCGTGGCGCCAACCGCTTGCACAGCGCACGCCGCCGCCGTGACGCCAGACGTTTCAGTCGCGCACGCCGCCCGTCACTGTGACGCCAGCCGCCCCCCAACCCCTTCACCCACCTTTCTGGACTCGTAGTAGAAGCTCCCGACAGACGTGGCGCTTGAGGGCTATGCTATTCCTCTCGGAATCGCCACGCGAGGCATCGGAGCGTAGGGTGACCACGAGGCTGTCCACTGCCATAGATAAGTAAGATTCATTACCGAAAATCAAGCTGGTCTCGGTGTGGGCAAATCCCTGCTCGCCCCAGCCCTCAGATATAAGCGATTACGCGGAAGTTCGCGGTTCGGTCTCGTCCGTAAAATTTGTGGTTTGTTATTCGTATTCTCGGGATATTATGCTCCGAACACATAAAAGTCAAACACACCAATTCAATAATGTAATAATATAATATGTGTACAATGTTCTATTATAAAGTAAAAAGAGTAAACAAGTCGCTAGGCACTACAAGACACAAATAATAACCAAAATTATAATACGTTTTACAATCAACTTAAATCGACGCGCGCGAATCTCGTAGCATGACGTCACGGGACACCTGCGCGTTCGGGAACTCCGATCGCATCCGATGACGCCCGATTGCAACCGAGTGTTGCACGCTACAAATTTGAAAGACTTCGACTTTGACATTTGCCAACGCGTAAACGTTTTTTTTATTTTATTGCTTAGATGGGTGAACGAGCTCACAGCCCACCTGGTGTTAAGTGGTTACTGGAGCCCATAGACATCTACAAAGTAAAAGCGCCACCCACCTTGAGATAAGTTCTAAGGGTCTCAGTATAGTTACAACGGCTGCCTTCAAACAGAAACGCATTATTGCTTCACGACTGAAATAGGCGGGGTGGTGGTACCTACCCGTGCGGACTCACAAGAGGTCCTACCACCAGCAGCAATACGCAAATTCTAATTTTGCGGGTTTGATTTTTATTACACGACGTTATTTCTTTACCGTGGCAATCAATCGTCAATCAAAAATCTATCTATTAACTTCATTTGAAAAAGCGATCCAATTCGCCCCCGAAGAAGTGATCCGAATAACCCCATATTAAAGACTTTTTAAATGCGTATTTTACACATTAACCAGTAACATTGTGCTTAAAAACTATATTTTTTTTAAAATAGAACCCCAATCAATATAGGTAAGCCATAAAATTCAAAGTTTCCAATAATACCAATTTTTTCTAGTAAGTATTTACCTTAGATGAGCGCGAAAATTGTAAAGCACACAAATACCTGGCTTAGGTAAGTGAACAGCGCTGACACACTGAGAGAGAAAGAGAGAGAGAGAGAGAGAGAGTATTCTTTATTGTACACCAAAAAACAAATAAACAGTGCGATACATTAAACACAAAAAAGTACAATTGGCGGTCTTATCACTAAGAGCGATCTCTTCCATAGCGATACTGATGTACTAATTTAATCAAAACACTACCAATGGTGGGAGGTGCGGGATGGCAGAGAGTCAAAAGACGGTAGTCGCCTGTATTCTATTTCAACGCGTTATCCTAAATATTTAAGAATTTCTTATTTTGATCCGATTCACCCTTCGAGCAACAATCGTAACGATTCACCCATTGATCCGATTCGCCTCGGTCTACCCTAATTATATTAAAGATAGTTTAAAAACAATTTAATATTAAAATGATGTGATAGTGCAGTTTTCATTATAATTAAAACTAGCGACCCGCCCTCGCTTCGCTTCGGAAACTGTAATTTATTAATGATTTCATACATATAAACCTTCCTCTTCAATCACTCTATCTATTAAAAAAAAACCGCATCAAAATCCGTTGCGTAGTTTTAAAGATTTAAGCTTACATATGGAGATAGGGACAGAGAAAGCGATTTTGTGTCATACTATGTAGTGATAAGACTTGACCTAAAGGTCTTAGTTACCAGCTCATAACCACCCTTAAAAAAAAAAGAAAAAAGCATAGGCCGTCTCGCTTTCTATACATAGCATACATATGGGTATATAGAAAAAATAACATCGAACGCACCGCCTCGTGGACCGAAGGACGCGCTCGACAAAGGAGCAGACCACGCCTCCAGCACGGGCCGCCGAGATTGGAGCCTCCGCGCTCAGACCACTCCCTCCCCAGGACCCGGCTCCCCCTGTCGCGGAGGTAGCATCGTCACGCGTAATCAGTGGCGATGGCCTCCGCCTCCAATACCTTTATAACTTTTAATACACGTTTAGTTCTGTGTCTATGTTTGTATACAATAAGGTTTAAATTCTCATAGCCGAGTTTAATTTAAAGATGGTGGATTGTAATATTTTTAAGGGATTTTATAACCTGGTAACTAAGACCTTTAGGTCAAGTCCTATTGTAATTTATATTCTTATTTTTACGAAAAATGATAATATGGAGTGAAATGAAATGAAATTATATGAGATGAAATATAATCTCAGTAAAATGTTGTTTATTTACTGAGACTTTTTCAGGTGGCTTTTTTGAGGATCCCGAGAAGCTACGTCCAGCGGCTTTGTTTTATTTTCCCACATTTGTGCATTTTCACAGATATTAAACAGTTTATAAACCACCGTTATTACACATTTAAACCTGAAGAAACACTAAATAGAGAAAATAAAACAAATCACACAACCTCACTCCTCGCGTTCCCGCCAAAAATCCTGAATGTAAAGGTGCTGCCAAACTGCTGTTTAAAAATGTTTACAAACATGTTTTAATACTAATACATTTACTAACAAATATTAGGAATTGTAACATTCTGTTAGGAATTGTTAAATAGTTTAAGTTCTCCTACACCGATGGAAAATGTTTAAAAATATTTATAACTTTTAAAAATTAGGTTCGCTCGCAGCTTGGATTTATGTTCCGAGGCGTCTACACGAAAATGGGAGAAGATTTGCGCATTGGATTAGCTTTTATTATTTGAAATGTGTACTAACATTACCTGTAAGGTTTGTTGTGAAATAATTAAAATAAAATTTATCATGTTAAAGTTAAGGCAATGTTCGGATTGCCAAATAGCAACACTGTTGGTGGGAGCAATGACAGTAGTGGGGACGTGACATAATAAATAGATAATAGTTTAAAAAAACTAAAACGTTAATAACACGACAATAAATTTTTTATATATTTTATTGTAAAAAAAGCGTGGGGTGCATGGTGTTATTAATTATAAATATTTTTCTGACATATATGAGTAGAAGACTTATTATTTCAATAATATCTTAAAAGCACCCCACGCTTTTTTTTAAATAAAATTTATTTACACAAATTAAAATTTATTTTCTATTTTTAGTTGAATTTTATATAAAGCGTGTCTTTTAGTTTTTTAAATAACTATTTATTTTTCATTTTTTAGTTAAAGGAGATTGCCCATTTTTGGTTTCGTGTTGTGCTACGATCAATATATATATTAAAAAATTAAGTTTTTATTTTTAACAATTTCCTCAAAAATATTATGTTATAACTTCGCCGGATATAGAAGATTAAAACAATTAGTAATTTAAAAACTTCTATCTAGTAGTAGTTCAATTTTCCCAATGAAAAGGCAAGGTTTCATTCATACAGCCTAATCTTTTAAAAAAATGATAATATGGAGTGAAATGCAATGAAGTTGATAAATTTGAGACATTAACCAATTGGCATGAAATTAAATTAGTTAATTCAATTGGCCAAATATTTATATCTTTTATATTTTTTTATAAAAAAATTTATAAAAGATTATGTATGGTATGATACCTTTCCCTTTCCAGTTGGAAAAATACAACTACCTACTACTGCTACTGACATTTGACAAGTACCTACCTAACAATAATATTTTGATTTACTGACGCGGTTTTTCATGTTTCCGATTGAGTTATATCGTGTGTTTCGATCATATTATTCGTTACCTATTTTGTTAGGCAGAAGTTCAGGCATATTGGGGGCAGAATTAATTTATTTATCATACGTACTTATTAATCAATCGTGATGAAAACGTTGCTAATACTATTAATGCATGGTTATTACTACAGCTATCTCGTTGGCAATCGAACTGTGGGTTGTTGTTTCTATGTTAGGCTGGGCTGGGTTATGAAGTCGTCGTGGCCTAACGGATAAGGCGTCCGGTGCATTCGTGTTGAGCGATGCACCGGTGTTCGAATCTCGCAGGCGGGTACCAATTTTTCTAATGAAATACGTACTCAACAAATGTTCACGATTGATTTCCACGGTGAAGGAATAACATCGTGTAATAAAAATGAAACCCGCAAAATTATAATTTGCGTAATTACTGGTGGTAGGACCTCTTGTGAGTCCGCACGGGTAGGTACCACCACCCTGCCTATTTCTGCCGTGAAGCAGTAATGCGTTTCGGTTTGAAGGGTGGGGCAGCCGTTGTAACTATAATTGAGACCTTAGAACTTATATCTCAAGATGGGTGGCGCATTTACGTTGTAGATGTCTATGGGCTCCAGTAACCACTTAACACCGGGTGGGCTGTGAGCTCGTCCACTCATCTAAGCAATAAAAAATAAAAATAAAAAAAAGGTACAATGATACATCTGCACAATATGAGAAATAAATTATTTTATGTCTATTTTTGTTTTATTTTGAATTTCCGCAATAGTTCCGCAACCTTTACTTCACGAATGGACGTAGTGGCCCTAGCCACACAATACTATGCTAGCTAAATAAGTTTATACTATATACATGTTTTCATTAATAAAATACTTTATACGTATGTTTTTAAGTATTTAGGAATTCAGCATAATCAAAAAATATCCACTGCTGTCTTGTACAAAAAATAACCTAATTCTAAAAACTTCATTGGTCTTTTACTAGCAAATCCGGCGAACTAGAGATTTAATTTTTTTTATAATTGAATAAACATATTAAACCCTACAAAATGAGGTAAGTTACATGAGAGCACAAACTGAAACCAAATTCCATACTACAATGAACATTCTCCTTTCAATAAAAGCGTGTTTTTAAAACTATTAAGTACTTTAACATCAATTCCTGCCACGCGCACCGGCCTGTCGCCGGTGCGCGTGGCTTGATAAGTACATTTCTATGCGCTTATTTTAGTCGCTAGACGCTTCGCCGTTCGCACCGCGCGAATATTCGTATCGGCGAATGTCCCGTGGCCAGGCTGTTACAAAAGTATGGCTCAGTCACTCCTTCGTAGCTAATACCCCACCAAACCATCACTGAAGTCGGATAGTGCCCACGTTGCACTCTGTCGACTAATTGGGAAGCTTCCTTAGAGCTTTGAGCATAAATACGGTCATTTTGTTTGTTGAAATCTTGCTCAATTGTAAAAAATTTCTGATCCGTAAACAAAATTTTTCTATGAACTTTCTTTGCGTACCGCTTCAGTAGTTGTTTAGATTTTACCACCCTATTTTCTTTTAAATTATCAGTTAAGAAATGACCAGTACGTCTCTTGTAGGCTGCAAGTCCTAAGTCATCTTTTAAAATACGCGACATGGTTCTAGGTGCTATCTTCATTTCCCGAGATAAAATCTTTTGCTTTCGGACAGGATTTCTTCGAATTCTTTCCCTTACTGCTTTGACCACCTTTTTCGTACGAACACTACGTGGACGGCCAGATCTTTTCTGTCACAAACAGAGGAGGTCTCATTGCACCTATTAATAACCCGGTACACAAACATTTTACTAATACCAAGCGTATGGAGAGTTTTAAAAATTGCATTTGGCTCCATACCTACTTTGTGTAATGCAATCACAGCGATTCGGTTCTCTTTACCACCCCACTCCATTTTAATATCGCAAAATATTGTACAATGTTTTGGCGCCAAACTGAGAAAACTCAATGAGCAATCATATAAAAATGACAGATTCCAAATTCAAATCTAATATTTTGTTTATTTTTAATTGTAACAGTATTTGTGGCCAGACTAAGTAGAATTAAATGAACTACTGCAATCTGTGTGTTATTTCCATACATAACATGTAAACATTTTCTAACATTGTGATCGTATGTTCTTAACAAATGTTTACTAACGTTTTTATACATTTTTAAACAGCAGTGTGGCAGCACCTTTATAAGTTTCGCCGCCCGTAGTAGAATGATGTCGATCTGTCGAATGCGACTTGTTGCGAGTTGAACATTGAACACGAACACTCGTGTGCCGACCGAGCGCCGTGCCGGTCGTTTCTTGTAATGTCGACCGCGCGCCGCACGTGCATTATTTACGGCTCAGAGTTCTGTGAGTCAATTTCATTTATTAA
This sequence comes from Bombyx mori, assembly GCF_030269925.1. Classification (NCBI taxonomy): domain Eukaryota; kingdom Metazoa; phylum Arthropoda; class Insecta; order Lepidoptera; family Bombycidae; genus Bombyx; species Bombyx mori. The sequence goes on from NC_085130.1 coordinate 13,710,320, forward strand.
CAATAATATTCTTTTATTAAACTCGATCTCTATGTGTTTCAACTAGTAATGGTGATCTATTTACATTCAGGTGAGTGTTCTATCTGTCTTAATAACTTTTTTGCTTATTACCTATTACCTACTCAATTTAAATAAAAAATTAACATTAAATTCATAATTCCTACCCTTTTTAACTCCTTAAGTAGAATGTTATTAATAAAATATAACGGAAACATTGAAAACAAATAAGGATAAATAAATGTGAGAGATTTTAGTACCTAGCAACGCGAATGATTCTCGTCATGTCCATGCTTGTTTAAATGCGATGGGAAACATTCGTTTATGGACACGGATAGACAAAATATTTTAAATGTTTATTATTCGTAAGATACGGATCTGTGTTCTTCTAATAATTTACTTCTTATTATTAATTAGAGTTCTTATTACTAATTTGGTCAATCTTTTCTAGTTTAATCTGTTCATTTTTGACATTCACTTCTTCTTAACTTAAGAATGATCACTGATCGCTCTAGCTTCCGAAGTAAGGGTTCGACAATTTTTTCTGAACGAATTGGCATAAACTTCTGTTAATAGACCTGCAATCTTATCGACGGGTGAAGGCTATTTCTTCTAAGTGACATTTCGCTTTATGCGAGAAATTGATCCTAATAATTAAGATCCGTTTTACTTGGTATTAGTATCAACAATTCGATGTTTTTAATTGAACTTCAATTAAGTTAACACGTTGAAATATCTCAAGAAGTTTTTGTTGTTATTATAATTAGGTATATCATTTCCAAATTTTAAACCTTAAATGGCTCTCTTGTAATTTTGTAATGTCGCTTTAGCCTTTCGCCCGTTGATATTCTTTATTGGTATGTATTTTCTGTGTCGGCGATACATCAGGGTTTTCACCAGTAAGATCCATAGCAACGAAAAGATAACATAGTTTTATAAAAACATATTAAATTTGTATGATTACTAGATAACCGCTCCGTTATTTTTCACTCAGTCGGCCATTTTATAAATGATAATAAAATTTGATCGTAATAGCAGATATAACTTCTCATATACAAACAAATGGAATTACTGCGAAACAGTTGATGAAATGTAACTTAATAATAAAGGATATAATATATTTAAGTGAATGTTATATGACTTCAACAGATTTATTTTACAATTTAAGTAACCAAACAATACATATTATGATTGTTTGAGTAATCGTTTGAAGAGTGCCGAAAATATTCGCATGCATTGTTTGTCATTATTCGGCCTTTTTTGAGTACTCGACACGTGTTTTATAAATAACAACTGTCGAATTTACATTTTGAAATTAACAATATATTTTATGTATGTATATTATTGTTTGAAGGCTCCTTTGAAGAGTGCGGACTCACAAGAGGTCCCACCACCAGTTAAGTGTTATTTAATGTAATGTATTTTATGTGATTATTGTTTTTCATTAAAGCAATGTTCCTGCCATAGAACCCTCTACCACCCTTGAATTAATGGTAGAGAATGCTTTAGGCATTATGACCACCACTTTAAGTTTAAAAATAATAATTCAAATGTTATATATTTTAAAATAGAATTGAATTTAGAATTGACAATATTTTTTTTAAATACTATAAAAAACAATATATTGTCGCTGGTTAGGGTTCCAAGTGAGAAACTGTAGTCACGATACACGCCGTGTCAAGAATAAGCGCTTTCTGTTTCAGACCCACCGCCCAGGTTAGATAACGAAAGGTTCCTTCTGGTCGTTCCTATTCTTGTCGAAGCTTTTCGCTATTTTTTTCTTCCCTACATATTCGCTGGCAGCCTAAGGGGCTATTTCACCGTGGACGTGTAGGGAAGTTCACGGGTCTCTAGCCTGATGACGTAGCTAAGAGCAGTGTTTAGCAGAATCTACCACCGGATCGGAAGGTGACGCACTGAGAAGAACCGGCGAGAAACTCAGTGGGTTTAAATTCCGGTATGATCGGACTGGTAACTAAAGTCGGCATTCAGTTGTCGGTCTCGCAATTAACTCGCGATCACAATATTTAAATATTTGTTTCTGCACTCCTATTTTCCTTTTGTTACGCGAGAATCAAAAGACGCCGCCCGCCCTTTGTATTCTGCACATGTGCGAAATTCGCAGATTTTTTTCGGCACTTTTCAAACGACTATTCGAACAATAATAATATCATAATGTTGTTTAGTTATTTAAAATGTAAATTCAGTTATTTCCAACACGTGTTATTTTAGAAACAAATAAAACAATACAAGCAGATTTTTTTCGGCATTTCTCAAATAAAACTTCGCTAAACTTAAACAACACCGCTAAAATTAAATTGAAATTGTTTCCACACGTGTTTCACCCGTAAAAGAGTGTTCTCTTTTTGTTCTGGACGTGGATGAAAACTGTTTTCATCATCAAGCAATGTCAGGCGAATAGCCAAATAGGACAAGAGGCCTCACATCAAGCTTCGTTTCTAGGATGAGTTAGATCGTGATTCTGACACATAGACACACCGCGCTGCGTCTTCTTCTTCGGATATAGACCCGGTAGATTTAGGTTTAGGGCTAGCAAATTCTCTCAGGTTGAGTCCCGTAGGCCCAAAGACCCTTAGACAACCAGCGACTTAGGTAGCGAAATGTATGTATGTAGATTTTTCTCTTCGATCTTCTTACTAAGGCGCCGGGATGTCTGGTGGACTCTCGGAATGACGAATCCGAAGATACTGAGAATGTATCTATTTCTAAGAGACCTGAAAGACTAAAACATATATTAGAAAAAAAAAAAGGCAAAGTTAGTCAATTAAGGCTGCCACCTTTTTTTTGCCGGTTTAAGCAGACTACCCACCTGATGGTGAGTGGTTACCGTCGCCCATGGACTTCAGCAATGCCAGGGGCAGAACCAAGCCGCTGCCTACCGAAAGTACCTACACTGGAAAGTACATTATAGGAGGAAAGAAAAGTACATAGTATTAAAATAAAGAACAATGTACATATTTTTTATTATTATTGAAGAACTTAAACAAGACATAGTGTTTGGAACCGCAGTAAAAAGTTTTGTTGCAAAGCAACAGCTGTCATTTATTTTTTATTATTTTTAAATTTTGTTTCTAAAGTCATTAGGAATTAACTGTCAGCCATGAAAGTTGCATCATAATTTTATTTTATTTTATTGTAAAAATCTTCCTCCTAACAAATCCAAAGAAAGTATAAATATCTAAATAAGAAACCGTCCGCTACACATAGGTATAATATATATACACATAGGTATAATACCTAGTCAGGTCATAAGTATTGTCACACAGTAAAAACTTTTCTTTTAGAATGCTGGCCACAAAAAAGTTTATTGAATTCGAATTTCGAATTGTTCATGAAAATAAAAACGTACACTTTTAGAATTTTACTCATTTTTAAATATGGAGTGGACGCTTAAAGAAGACCGTGTTGCAGTTATTGCGTTGCATCGTTGCGGTTACGCGCCAATTCAAATTTTTAACATACTGAAAAATTTTAATATAAACAAAAGATTCGTTTATCGTACCATCAAACGATACAATGAAGACTCTAGTGTAGATGACAGGTCAAGAAGTGGTCGCCCTCGGTCTGTTAGGACTCCAGCAGTGATAAAGGCTGTGAAGGCGCGAATTCAAAGAAATCCCAAACGTAAGCAGAAACTGTTGGCCCTTCAGATGGGGTTAAGCAGAACCACGGTGAAAAGGGTGTTAAATGAAGACTTAGGGCTTCGGGCATATCGAAGAAAAACAGGACATCGTTTGAATGCTCGTCTAATGGACCTGAGGCTGAAGAGAAGCCGCGCTTTGTTGAAGCGGTACGCGGGAAAAAAATATCGGGAAATTCTTTTTTCGGATGAAAAAATTTATACCGTAGAAGAGAGCTACAACAAACAAAATGATAAGGTGGCACACAGTAGTGAAGAAGCGAGCAACCGTATTCCGCGTGTCCAACGAGGTCATTTTCCATCCTCGCTCATGGTATGGTTGGGAGTTTCTTATTGGGGCTTAACAGAGGTACATTTTTGTGAGAAAGGTGTAAAAACGAATGCAGTTGTGTATCAAAATACAGTCCTGACGAACCTTGTGGTACCTGTTTCTCATACCATGTTCAATAACAGGCACTGGGTATTCCAACAAGATTCGGCGCCAGCTCATAGAGCGAAGAGCACACAAGACTGGCTGGCGGCGCGTGAAATCGACTTCATCCGGCACGAAGATTGGCCCTCCTCCAGTCCAGATTTGAATCCGTTAGATTACAAGATATGGCAACACTTGGAGGAAAAGGCGTGCTCAAAGCCTCATCCCAATTTGGAGTCACTCAAGACATCCTTGATTAAGGTAGCCGCCGATATTGACATGGACCTCGTTCGTGCTGCGATAGACGACTGGCCGCGCAGATTGAAGGCCTGTATTCAAAATCACGGAGGTCATTTTGAATAAACTTTGTCATAAGAATCTATGTTTTGTTAAGTTCATTTTGGTATATGAATGGTTACATAATGAATAAACTTGTTTAAATTATTTTACATTAAACATGTGACAGAATTTATGACCTGACTAGGTATATATACAGTCCAAAATCTTAATTCACTTGTTGGCGGCGCTATTGTAATTTTTTTATCATTATCAATTATTATTTGATGATATTTGAAGTAAGTAAAATAAACATTAAGTAAAATAAGCTTTAGATTACCCAGTATTGAAAAATGTTTAGTTATTAGAGCATCACAATGAAAATAGGTGAAGAAACTAATAAAATAACTGACCTCACTAATCTATACTAATATTATAAAGCTAAAGAGTTTGTTTGTTTAAACGCGCTAATCTCAGGGACTACTGGTCCGATTTGAAAAATTCTTTCAGTTTTAGATAGCCCATTTATTGAGGAAGGCTATAGGCTATATAACATAACGGTAAGACCAATACAAGTGGAGCACCAATAAAGAATGTTTCAAAATAGGGATTTAAATAGCTCCTTAACATTCTATAAATCAAAAATATTTTCACTTTCTACGTAAATAAAGTGGGGGGTAAAATTTAACATTATTCCAAAGTAATTATTCCACGCGGACGGAGTCGCGGGCAAAAACTAGTATTAAATAAACAAAATTAGAATACTTAGAAGAGTCTAGTTCTGAACTACAAACCCAAATGATATAGAAGTCACCAAGTTACCAATTTACCAATATACTATATTAACTTTCAAATTTATAAATAACCACACAATAGTTTATTTTTCACAATCACTATCAACATTACATATTCCTCAAGTATCTTCAGATATAAATGAAGCCACTGTACTAAATCTGAAGCTATAGCAGAAAGAACTGCAAAGTCAAGCTTATGCAAGCAAAGTCTTCAAAGGTGAGTAGAAGTGAGAAGCTATAGGCAATAGAATTAACGAATTATCTTTAATTTTAGAATTATTGTAAAGTATATGTATATACAAACAAATAGATTTTACAAATGTACATATATAATTTACTTTTTAATTCCCCTAACAATATAAAGACAATGAATGAAATATTGCATACAAGGTACTTGCATAGTTTCAGAATTATTTAAAAGCATTTTGACAGAGAAAAATACTTGAAAAAGACAAGTAATGTTTTTTTAAACTGATTATTACTAATATAAAAATATGTAATTAAATAAAAAAATTATCAAATAATATTTCAAAAATTAAAATTAATAATAAAATCAGTAAGTAAGAATGCTATCTATTCTTTATAAAATTAGAATTTTTTTTATAGTTTAGATGGGTGGACAAGCTCACAGCCCACCTGGTGTTAAGTGGTTACCGGAGCCCATAGACATCTACAAAGTAAATGCTTTTTTTTTTTTTTTATGATTGAGAGATTACTGGTGGCCCGGAGGCCTTTCCAGCTTCACCAGGACAGTTGGGCGAGCAAAGGCTCAGCCAGGAGGGGTGGGATTTGCTAACAACTGCTCGAGCGCCTCCGAAGACCTAACAACTCAAGAGCAGTTGCTTCGCGAATGAATCTACTACCGGATCGGAATCGCGACCCACTGAGAAGATCCGGCGAGAAACTCAGCGGGCTGATGCATGGGTTAGGCTGCACGTCGACCTCTTTGTCGAGCTCGACGAGTACGGTTACCGGGGTTCCTCAGCATGCTCCTAGTGTTAGAGCTGAAGGTATCTAATGCAAGAGTTATTGGATCTGATGGATCCGTAAGGACGTGTCTAGGGCGACGACGGTGACTTGCTCCTGCGTGATCAGGATTCGGGGAGTAGTCAGCGGCGGCAACGATAAGGCGATTATCATGACGAGTAAATGGTGCCACCCACCTCGATTACATATCTAAATATTAAGCAAACATTATGCTAAATATATATAAAAATGAATTGTTGTTCGTTAGTCTCGCTAAAACTCGAGAACGGCTAGACCGATTTGGCAAAATTTTTTAAATAAAATTATTTGTTTTGTGTTTACAACAAAAAGTACAACACAATTTTACAGAATTTCTCTGCATCAAAATTTATTAACAATTTTACAAATAATCCAGTTTTCAAAAAAAAACAAACTAAGAACAAATAGGGCCAGAGCCAATAAAAAAGTATATTTTTCTCGATTGCCGATCATGACAGCACCACGGGTCAATTAGTGACTGTTTTAAATGTTTTAATATCAAAAATGACTTCGTGGCACGCGTGTCAAAATTATGATCACGTGACCTGTGATCGGCTTGGGTCACGTGACTTCTGACCGGCTTGGGTCGCTCGCTGTTTTTTTTACCGCGTTCAGGTCAAATTCAAATCAAACATACAATAGCAGCATGGTAAATAAACAAGTAAATAAACCGAAAATTTAACCGTAAAAGTTGTTCGTTCGATTAATTAGCAAAACTAAATATTTTTTCGTTAGAAGTTGTGTTGATTTTACTCGCTTGAACATTTTCGAATTACGGGTTATGCAACAACCGACGCTAACTCCCGCCATTAGGCTGCAAACTGCAAAGACGCCTGTCAAAATATCTCAAAATGGTTCTGAGTACGAATTTAGTTCATTTAATATAAATAAAATAATTTGTTTTTATATTGTATTTGTATACGTCTGTTTAGTATCAATACGACGTAAGCAAGATAATATTTATGCCACAAAGGACGTTTCAGATATCATTAAAACTATAAAAAAAAAAAACCAGTACGCAAAAATTCGATTACACGAAGCGGATGGAACATTTATAAGGTACATTTGGCTTCATATCTGTTTATGTAGCGCTATCATACCAATTCGGTTCTCTATATCTTCACTTCTTTTTATAATATCACCAAAAATATTTAACAAAAATTCATATTAAAAGAAAACAACAATCATATTTCATATTTTTAAAAAGGTGTATGTATTCAGGATTTAAATTAGTTCGAATATAAATTAGTTTCTCATTTAATTTAAAGAATACACAATGATAGTTGTATGTAAATACCGCTTTTTGTGAATATGTGTTAAATTAACTTCCTATAGAAATTCTGAAAGATTGAAAAAACATTTAGTTACGTAGTAGTGCATCTTTTATAAAATACATGCATAAATCCTATTCACATTACTACGCTATTAAGAATTCCTAAAACCTAATTTACGTATTGCTCTATTTTCTTAGTTTATTTTAAATTCTGCATGATAATAATGCGTCTTCATTTTTTCAATTCCGTAATATGAAATATTATTAGCAGATTCTGTGAGCTTTTTGCCGCGCGTAGTAGAATGATGGCGATCTTTCGAATGCGACTTGTTGTTGCGAGTCGAACATTGACGAGTGTTCAATGATTGAACACTCGTGTGCCGACCGAGCGCCGCGCTGGTCGTCGCTGTGTTGTCGACCGCGCGCCGCACGTGCTTCAGTCACGGCTCGGAGTTCTGTGAGTCAATTTCATTTATTCATTAACAATAATATTCTTTTATTAAACTCGTTTTGAATGTGTTTCAACTAGAAATGGTGATCTATTTACATTCGGGTGAGTGTTTTAACTTTCTTAATAACTTTTAATATAAAATAATGTATTTGTTAACCATCAAACGACGAATTGAATTTAGTTAAATTTTACGTTTTTTTGATTTCGTTGTTTTTAATTTTGATGGCAATTTTTCGTACGTAAAACATTTTAAAAACGTCATAGACCATAGACATATTAGAAACCAATGATTAAATCTGAAGGATCTATTTCAGTTAGCATCCTTTTGCGATGATGTAGCTTCAGGTTTTTTTTTTGTTTTTTTGAGTGGGCAACATCGTAGTGTGTTTGGATGATGGATGGTCTTGAGTTTATGAGGACAGTCTGAGGTTAAGTGGTTACTGGCGCCTATCTAGAGCTCTTTTCGAACTTACGCTTCAAATCTCAATTCTATTTATTATTAAAGTTGTTGTTTTTTAAACGAGTTTTGATATCTGTGAACCTACGGTGCTCAACTCTGGGGCCGGGTTTGTAATGGTTAGTCACAGAAATGAAATAGACGCGTCCTGCATGACCGCACAGGTTAGTACCATCATCCGACCTGTGTCTGCCACGAAACTGAGCAGCCGTTGTACTATAGAACTTTGATCTCATGTCTCGAGATGGGTAGCACATTTATGTAGCTCACGTCTATGGGTTTCGGCGACCGCTTAGCGCGACGAGGGCCGTGAACTCGTTCACGTAAGCAATAAAAAAGAGGAACCAAATACTAGAAGAAGAACGACGTCTCCGGCTACTGTGTCAATCATTTGAATCGAAGCAAAGATTAACTGTTAGAGCGTAAACCGTCGATAGATCGACTCTCTCATAATGTGTATATATAAAGAACGGAGCGTCGGAATACGGACTATTGCGCAGTTCGGTTATACCATAGGTATTAGATATCAACCTGTACGGACGTGTCTTAGTTTTTATTAAGTTTAATACTATTTAGCTGTGAATTTAGCTTTGTAAATGCTTTTCTTGTATGGTCCTCTATTTTTCTCCAAAAAACTCTTCTTTATAGTCCTTTATTCGTAGTGTTAGGAACATTATATTTATTAACGTGATTTAAACGAACAAACTAAAACATTATTGGGAATAAGTTGCTGATTCTATTTCTACACTAAGAGTATAGTCATGAAACTGTTAGGATAATTTTATTTAAATTGCAGTACTATAAACAGACTTAAAATTAATAACAAAGTATATCGAATTGTAATTAAAATATATTTATTTAGAGCCAATCCTCGTCCCCATTATGTAAATATTATTATTAAATGACTTAAACATTAGTTTCATGACTATAGTGAACTGCTGTTCACTTCGGCTCTGTCAAAAAAACGCGGGACGACCGCACATCAAGATGGCGGATTCGGTCACGGATTGAGAGGAGTCTTGTTTTGCAGAATCAGGACGATTTTATGCAATTTATGTATTTTATGTAAAGCGAAGAAGATTTTGTGAGATTGGACCAGTAAAAGGAAGTATAATTAAAGAGTGAATTTTTCGGCGAAAGCCAAAAGCAAGGTCTTTGTTATTGAACAAGTAACTCTGAATGCCAGTATATTTCATCAGTTTTTTCTGCTTACAGTCCACGGTTTGATCGTACATTAATAATATAAACAGAAAAATAATAATTTATTGACTATTTTAACTAGTGTCTCTGGAACGTTTGCACTTGGCATCTCGCTTCGCTTTTTTTTAATCCTACCTATGCTGATAGCCTTGAGAGGCTATTTCAGCTTCACCCTAACGTTTGTAGGTGAGCTCACGGGGCTCAAACCGGAGAGATGCTAACACTGACCCTAGCAAGAGCAGTGCTTCGCATAATCTACCACCGGATCGAAAACGCGACCCACTGAGAAGATCCGGCGAGAAACTCAGTGGGCTGTGTCTATGGGTTAATTCGCTCGTCGAGTCCTTCGTCGTAAGCGACGGGTTCGACGAGGACGGTGACCGGTGCTTGTGATACCTAAAAGCACCGTTAATGGATCGAATCTCGCTTCGCAGATTTCTTTCGGTACTCTTCAAAGGAGCCTTCAAACAATAATATACATACCTACATAAAATATATTGTTAGGCTCAAAATGTAAATTCGACAGTTGTTATTTATAAAACACGTGTCGAGTACTCAAAAAAGGCCGAATAGAGACAAACAATGCATGCGAATATTTTCGGCACTTTTCAAACGATTCCTCAAACAAACATAATACCTATGTATTGTTTGGTTGGTTAAATTGTAAATGCGGCTGTTTCGAACACGTGTCATTCATTTTAAAAAGAACAAAACAATTAATGAAGATAAATTTTTTTCGGCATTTTTCAAACAACATCACAACAAAACAAAATCTAAATTGAAATTGTTTCAACATGTCGCACTTTTGGAATTGAAGTGGCATTGTTTAAAATTCTTGTTTTTTTTTGTAAACGCCAAAAATGTAATTGAAAAATTGTAATTTCTTCGGTTTCGATTGTAATACTTTAAGCTGTAAATCGCATACCTACATTAAAGTTTAAAGTACGCGTTTGGTTTAAAAGAGACTGAACGTATACGCCCTTTTTTAGATTTAAATTTTATTTTTAATTTTATAAATTGACTTAATGAAGACCTACACGTTTATAAAATTAATTTTCTTAAAATTTTGTAGTTCACCCATTTTAGTTCTAACGGTGCGATATATTCTATTTCTGAGAATTGTGCTCGTGAAAACATGAATATGTTCAGCTCATACTTCGGGAGGAGTCGATGGAAACTGTTAAAATCACTCTGCAGTATCATGGGAACAGTTAAGGAGAAAGAGAAGCAGTACTGCACTGAAAACTCTCAAGGATCAATGGAATTTTCGCGAGTGCATCTACTACTGGATCGGAATCGTACTGGCTACAAGTAGCGTCTGAAAGCGCTGCGAATGGGTCAGGTTGATTCGTCAGATCGTGTCTAGGAGGTCAACGGTGGTTGGTTCTGGCATGACCATATGAACCTGGGTGTAGATTATGTCTCCTGACGGATCGAAGACCAAGATCGTCCTGAAAATCGGCATTCATCACTTCAACTCACAAAGAAGGAGCAGTTTACTCAGTTTTCAGATCACGGCATATCTTGGTATGAATACTGAAGGTCATCCAGGTGAGTCTCGGATTTATACTTGATTTTCTTTTCCCGGACTGATTGGCTGAAGATGGATTAGATCGGTCATAACGCATCTAATAAATTGGCTTCAAGTAAATTGTCGATTTGAAATAAAAAAAAAAAAAAATGTTTTTTTGTTCGAGTCGCTCGGCTTTTGCACATCTCGACAGTACCGCTAATTAAGAAGTATAGTGGCGTTCACGGGAACTAATTCATTTTGAACAAGTAAATTAGTTTAAAGTTTTATTTAGTACAACGAAAAAGCAATGAATTACGAAAAAAAAACTAACGTGGTGTATTTTAAGATTGTTTTAATAGGGATAACGAGCAATACCGTCCAGTTTTTTTGTGTGTGAATTAGCGGTAAGTATAAAGGTACCTAGTAGGTACCTACGTGAGGTTATGCGAAGTGAAGCTCGTGAATGATTTGTATTGTATTGTGTAAGCTAACTTTATATTAAATATTCATGTTTATAGTCTCGTTTTAGTACAAAATCGCATATACAGTGTGGAACGTGCCAATTGAGCAACGCTGTTAAGAGTCTCGCCGAACAAAAATTGAAGAAACCGTGGAATTAAAATCTTTCGATTAACGAAGAACGAACTGTGTGCTGGGTAACTGTTTTTAGTCATTTGTCTTTGTCCAACTCGCATTTGAGCTTCTAGTCATAGTCCAGTTCGAACATATAAAGATTCTGTCGATAAATGTCAATATTTTGTTTGTTAAGGAACTGTCAGTTCAGACGAAGCCGCGCTGTGATTTTAGACAGCGCCATCTGTTGGTTCAATTTGCAAACTCGAAACTGGCTTAACTTTGATTGTAAAATAATAATATCAAGTTTGTTGAAATTAAAATAATAATAGGAATGTACTTTCGTGTGTAGTATAGAAAAAATAATTTGGGAGTTGGCGTTTGTTGTTGTCGAAACAATAGTTTCGACTTGTTTGTAAAATCGAATGACTAAAATATTATTATTGTTAAATTTCAGAATTTGAAAAGGAGGAAGCCTCAAAAGTACCTAATGTCAAGTAAGTTTATTTAAATAATTCGTCATAGTCGGTTACTCTTGGCAGAGCAGTCGTGGTCATGTGGAACTCTTGTTTATTAAAGTAAGTACCTTTGTATTTTATTTTATTTTATTGCCCTTGTAGACAGACGAGCATAAGGCCCACCTGATGGTGAGTGGTTACCGTCGCCCATGGACTTCAGCAATGCCAGGGGCAGAGCCAAGCCGTTACCTACCGCAAGCTATTATAACATATTTTATGCAGTTTTCTTAACATTATTAGTATTAACTTGAAATACCTATTTATTATTATCATTTAAACTCGAAATACTCTGAAAATAAATGTGTTCATAAAACTGACGCGTAGTGCCATCTATGCAATTTAATGCAGCATAGCTCTAATTTGAGATCGAGTTTGGACCATTATTGTTTTGTATTATATTTAACTAGATGGCGCTGTTGCGAAATTGAAACTTGTGGTTTGTAGTTCGATTAAATTCCTATTTTTACCGCTAGAGGGCGCTGTTCCAACAAATTTGAATTTTTTACGCTATCGAGTAGTTAAAAATCTCGCATTAAGCACACCGATTGCGATATATTAAAAATGCCGGTCAAGAGACTGGACGACAGATTACGACTAATGATGTGGTCACTTAAAAATGGCAATTAATCAGAATAATCAAATTATTGATTTGTTGTTTTCAGCTTGGCAATCAAGAAGGAAGATGCTCACGCTGCAATACTGCTTGTACGCTGCAATTATGCAATACTGGACTTTAAAGTAATGGTAAAAAAATATTATACCTTTGAAGACAGACTTGCATACGGCCTACCCAATGATGAGTGGTAACCGTCACTCTTGGGATCGTCCCGTTTGAAGAAGGACATGTCACTTTCAAAACTTTGAAAGAGAATAAAGTTATTATTTGATTCATATAACCGCGGTACTCATTCGTTGAATCGTAATAAATTTATCTTCAAATTTCCTCGAAAATAAACTCCGACCAGTCAACAGACATGTTAAGCGCAGCTCATTATTGCATTAAAAGAAGCGCCTTACATTTTTATAATAGCAATGCGTATAACCAAATCAAACTAGAACATGATTCCATCAGGCGATTTTACAATTCGTACACAATTAATTCGGAACAAAATTTATTTATATCAGGATAATCTGATATTAATGTAATCATAAACTGGACGGGTAGGTACCACACACCACCAGCCTGCCTATTTCTGCCGTGAAGCAGTAATGCGTTTCGGTTTGAGGGCTCGAACAGCGGTTGTAGATTTAGAACTCATGTTTCGAGATGGGCAGCGGCATTAACTTGGCTGATGTCTATGGGCTCCTCTGACCGTTACCTACTATCTATTTAATTAAATACAATTGGGTTGTATGTTTATCATCAAGCAATATTTCCTTCTGGTTCAGCCGTCTTGTCTATAATTTCAGATTCGTGCCATACACACGCCGCAATGTACGTCGCGTCTGCACGGAGCCGGCAACGAATCTCCACAAACGAAATTACGTGATGTTAACAGAAACATGTTAGATATTCTGTTTATACATATATATGAGCGAGCTGTTACCCGCGGCTTCGCCAGCCTGAATCAAGGTAATGTGCGTTTTGGTGCGGGCTGTATGGGCCGGTTGCCTGTGATAAAGAAAACCTGTGCTTTGTACTACAGTACGGTTTATTTGTATGTTTATACGCTTGATATGATTATTAATATGATAAACTCGTCCGCTTGCGGTGAAGAGTAAAAAAGGGGCAGAGTGACATCAACAATGTTGCCAGTCGTATAATTTTATTTTCCTTACTAAGATGTTGGAGTTGCCAACAATGTGTCAATTGGTTTTAATATAAACTATAGCGTTAGCCTATTTCATTCATTAGACTTTTTAAGATAGAAAATGAGCGGCTAGCCTTTAATTGTCGTTCTGTGATTTTGTGTTTTGCTTTTCTTTCTAAAATAAAAGTCGAACTTTGTAGAGACACGCGTTACACACTTTTTTAATCCGTCTTCTGTAGCTACAACAATAGAGCGTACACGTTGCCAATCTCGTGCTCATAAAAAAAAGAAGCTTTTCTATTAGTAGTGTTGCCAACATTAAACCGAACAAACAAGACCAATAAACGCGGTGTCATGTTGCGACCTCAACTAACGTTCATTCGTTCTCAATTTCAGAATCACCTCGCTCAGCTCTAGCGCCGCGTCTACGGAGGCCGAGGGGAATCTAAAATAAACGGTAAAGTAATTAATAAATAACTATTATACCTTGTGGAGAGTATTAAGCGGTAGGCAGAAGTCAGTCTATGGGCGACGGTAACCACTCACCATCAGGTGGGGGCCGTATGCTCGTCTGCCTACAAAGGCACAAAGATTCTCATCATTAACGCCCTCGCAACTGGTGTACTCATATAAATACAGTCAAAATCTGTTATAACGACATCGAAGGGACTGCTCATATTCAGTCGTAAAAACCGATAGTCGTAACAACCGGTGATGCTTAATGTGTATCGTGCAAGTACAAACAAATCGATAGGGAATTATTGGAAAAATATATTTACATAATACGCGATTTTTCTTCAATATTAATTTGTTTTCTTTATCTTTGCGAGATTTTGAAAGTTGCACGAATAACTCCACAAAGTTTTGGTGCGTCTTGTGTATAGATAAGTAACAAACTAACTGAAGAAATACGAAGAAGTGGGCTTTGACTACCGCATGCGCGTGTTTTGTTTCTAAGAATTAGAAAAGACCCTACACTAAACTAAATCCTATTGTTTTCTTTCCTGATTTTAAAAGCCATTGAAGACAAATGTGGATACCTATTCAAATTGTTTACAATACAGCTTAGCCGGTCGTTCTAACAGATCTAATTCTCCGAAATATTAGTTAAATGTGGTCGTTTTATGAGGTATGTCGTTATAAGCAATGTCGTATAAAGCAATATTTTTAATAAGGCGGTCATATGGCATTCAGCCGGGACCTTTGTTCTTGGTTATTATAACCGGCATGTTGTATTAAACGACGTCGCAGTAAACGGTTTTGACTGTATTAGCTTATCCATTAAGTACATGTAATTTCTATATGGATACCAAGTTTCAAGTCAATCGGATGCATGGTTCAGTAGTTATAACGGACCATCCATAAAAAACACTAGATTTATATATTAGTATAGATTTACAAGTGTTAAGAGATGCTTTCGTCGAATTGAATATTCAAGTGCAAAAACTGCATCCGACGCGCGTATCTGTGATTAGTGGTTACGTCGTTTGACTAGTGTTGAGACATCTGAGTGGTGGTAGGACATCTGAGTGGTGGTAGGACATCTGAGTGGTGGTAGGACATCTGAGTGGCGGTAGGACATCTGAGTGGCGGTAGGGTTTTCGAAAGGTGGCCAAGCCTGTGTACTATAGAACCGAGACTAAGAATTCGCATCCCTCAAGGTGGGGGGCGGCTTTAACATTGTCGATGGCTGCGGCATTTGACAATATAATCTTATAAACAAGTCGATTTACTATAATCTTCCACGTTCATCCCACGGAGCGAGTTTAGTTTTTTTTTTTTTAATACTTAAAGTCCAGGGGCTCCCCTTTTATTATGATATTTTCTTCGCATTTAATAAATTTTGGTCATTAATAAATTTTTATACGCAAGACTGCTTCAGCGGCAGGGCGGCTTGCCTGATGTTCTACTAATCCTTAAACCAATCACGTCCGATATTAACAGCGTACTATATAGAGTATAATAATAATAATAATCTCAACCAATCACAGGCCGCGTCGTTACTCCGACGATAATTTTGGCGCGTTTTTTTTTCTTTTGATGATTTCCTGTTAATAAATGCTTCTAATCGAATTATATAAATATATATTTACGTAATTAACGCAACTCACGTATTATTCTCGTTAATTTAGCATTAGCATCTAAAACAATGTTTTACAACAACAAAAAAAATTTAAGACGGATCGGATACACGGGATTATTTTCGATTAACCGAGACATATTAATTTAGTGAAATTACGGCATTATAAAGGAAAAAAACAACAATACTATGCACTAAATGACTATTGTTTATTGTTAAAACACTATACCGAGAAACTGTACTCATAATGCGGACCAATCGAATCGGAGCATTATCACGCGATAAGCGCTGCACGTTGATTGGTCAGAATGACGGATCCTATCAAGGCTATAAAAGTAAGCCTCCCGTAAATACCTTTAATTATCTAAACGTCGGAGTCGGAGTCGGGAGTCGGGCAGTCGGGCGGGGTCCGGCGGCCGGTAATCGGTGTAATTAATAGCAAACAAATAAGAAAGAAACAAGAAGACAAGCATAATATTAATAATAATAATCATCATAGTAGCAGTATGAAACGAAACGAAACGAAACGAATAGAAAATAGAATAGAATAGTATGAAGAACAAATAATTTGTATGAATAGAAAGCACGTGTGAAATTGTGTGTGTGTGCGTTAAAGCAATACTAAAAATAATGAATAATGAAACAAATTAACGAAAAAATAATAATAATATATAGGTACTATTATGTATAATCGAATAGAATTACCCTCTACGTAGTATATGATATATATCTATTTATTTATTTATTTATTTATTTATTTATTTATTTATTTATTTATTTATTTATTTATTTATTTATTAGGTGTAATATAGTAATTGATTGAAATAATTGTTAGCCCTGAAAAGGGCTGTTGTATATCGATGCGTGCCGTGTGTAATCTTCGCGTCTTCATCGTCGTCGTCGTCGTCGAACGTCGATCGAGTTAGACACAAACATACATTATTTATTATAAGATGATGATGATTAGGTGACTGGCACACACACACATGGTTGGTTCGTTTTAATATATTTGTATGTATTTTTAAATCATTGTGTGCTGCTGCTGTTGTACCCAATGAATCACTTCTTCGAAGCGGCGGACGCTTTTTTGGCCGAAGGTTTCGTTTTAGGCGTCGAGGCGGTGGCCTTTTTCGGTTTAGGCGCTTTCGGTTTCTTTGTTGGTGGTTTAGCTGTTTTCTTAGCTTTCGGCGCGCTCTTGGCGGCCGCAGCTTTAGCGCTCGCTCCAGACTTCCTAGCAGCGGCGGCGGGCTTCTTTTTCGCGGCGGCGGCAGCTCTTTTCTCCTTTACCGAAACTGCGGCGGTTGCGGCAACCGAAGATTTACCTTTCGACGGCGATGAAGCTGACGCTGCAGCCGCTTTCTTTCCGGCCCTGCCGGCAGCCGCCCCCGAAGAAGTCGAAGCGGCACCACCGGCGCCGGCCCCTCCCTTCTTGTTGCTGCTGCCGCCTTTAGACGCTGCCGAAGCGGAAGCGGACGAAGCGTTGCCCTTTGCTGCCCTTACGGAACTGCCACCGGACGCACCACCAGATCCGGAACCGGGTTTCTTCGAAGCGGAGGTCTTCGATTCCAGTTTAAAAGATCCGGAAGCTCCCTTGCCTTTAGTCTGTATTAGAGTACCGGATTCGACGGCGTTCTTCAGATACTTTCTTATGAACGGTGCTAATTTTTCAGCATCCACCTTGTACTGGGCCGCTATGTATTTCTTGATTGCTTGTAAAGATGAGCCGCTGCGCTCCTTGAGTTCGGCAATAGCGCTGTTCACCATTTCCGACGTCTTCGGATGGCTCGGTTTGGCTTTAGGTTTCTTAGCGCCCGCGGAAGCACCACCACTCGCGGATGTTTTTGGTTTTTTGACGGGTGTAGCCGGAGCTGGAGTTTCAGTCGCAACAGCGGTATCTGCCATCGTTGATGATTATATTATTATTGTTGTTGTACACGCACACACAAAAACACAAGAGATTCCAATATTATTATTAAGCACAGGCAGAATAATGAATCGGAAAAATGAAAATGTTTACACCTTACAGATGTCGCCACGATCGGTTAGTTTTGAACCCGCGCCGATCTGTTACCGTAACGAGAACACTAAAAACGCGATACGTTTTCGTGTACCAATTCTTGAAACTTTTCACTAACACATCTCACGTCTTTTGTATTTTTTTCGATATTATTAAAGACACGTAATTATTCTATCGAATTTAGATTAAACTACACGAATCCTTGAATCTACTGATGTACGATTCTTTATGATCCGATCGTATTATAAAATAATATTAAACTTTTAACAACGCTATCTCGTCGATTGCACAGGTAGTGTTAACTTTATTATGATATTTTACATATAAAACGAATAATAATTATATATTTAATGAATAATATATAACCCTCTTCGTATACTTTTAAGGTTGAACTTATTTTTTTATGAAATATAAAAGTTTTCATAGGTTAAAATGATGATCAATCGAGAGGTACGTAAAACAGATTCAAACTTTCAAGTTTCGGAACGCGCGAGCGGAATGTTCTATTCTGGTTGCTTGTAAAGTTTTTTTTTTTTTTCTTTTTCTTTTAACATTTTTTTTTTAAATATATATATATTAAGTACCTATGTACAATGAGATTTCACGCTATCAATATAAATCAACAATTATAATGATAATAATAAAAATGTTGTACATACCTATACTGTCTTAAATACGCTTTTACGTGGTGCTAAAAGGACTAGAAATAAACGAAAATTTTTGCACGCGACGACTGCACTATACTAAAGTTTTAAATTAAAACTAGTTATATATCTTACTATAATAATATAAAATAATAAATAATGATTTGTACTATTAGGTCGGACACGTACCTGTACTAATTGCATCCATGTGAGTTTTCTTCTGTTTGAAACTAATATAGTCAAGTAAAAGAATAAATAAAGTAAAAAGAATATATATATTTTTTTTTTATTTTAATAATAAAATTAACCTAATGAATCGGGAAAAAAAAAAAGGCAAGTTTTCTCATAATAGATAAAAATGCGGCCCTGAAAAGGGCCTTTGTTTGTTTGTTTGTATTCGAGAACGAAAAATTTAATAATAATTAAACGAACCAACGTCACTTGCGATTGATTTACAACATCAACGACAGCAAAAAGTTCTTGAAACATGTTTCTAGATGGTCCACGTCGTGTGTTGCTTGCTTGCTTGCTTGCTTGCTGTCACCGCTGTTGTCAGTTGTCAGTCATTGCTCGGTTGTCCGTGTAATTAAAAAAGAAATTGAATCGTTCTCGAGACAAAAAATAAAAATAAAAAATCGTCGATGAAACTTCTTTAACCGCCGAAACCGTACAGGGTGCGACCTTGGCGTTTCAGAGCGTACACAACATCCATAGCGGTGACGGTCTTCCTCTTGGCGTGTTCGGTGTATGTGACAGCGTCGCGGATCACGTTTTCGAGGAACACTTTGAGAACGCCGCGGGTCTCTTCGTATATAAGACCGGAGATACGTTTCACTCCACCTCTGCGAGCCAAACGACGGATAGCCGGTTTCGTGATGCCCTGGATGTTATCACGCAACACCTTCCTGTGACGTTTAGCGCCCCCCTTTCCAAGACCTTTGCCTCCTTTACCGCGACCGGTCATCTTGACGAACTTCTCGGTTTGTGTTTTGTATTAGTAGTAGCAGCAGACTTTAACGCGTTGCGCGACGAACGACGAATGAGCCTCCGAAAATTTTTTTTTTTTTTTTTTTTTTTTTTTTTTTTTTTCCTACCTAAGCTGATAGCCCTAGCGGCTATTTCAGCGTAGCCTTAACTTTAGTAGGTGAGCTCACGGGGCTCAAACCTGACGATGTTGCTAACACGAACCCTAGCAAGAGTCGTGCTTCGCAGAATCTACCACCGGATCGGAAACGCGACCCACTGAGAAGATCCGGCGAGAAACTCAGTGGGCTGTGTCTGAGAGTTAATTTACTCGTCGAGCCCTTCGTCGCAAGCGACGGGTTCGACGAGAACGGTGACCGGTGCTTGAAGTACCTAAAAGCACCGTTAGTGGATCAGGAGGATCCGAGATGACGTGTTTAGGGCGACGTCGACTGCTTTCCATTCTGTCCGCAGGATCGGGAATGTAGTTACCGGCGGCCACGATGAGAGGGTTCTCGTGTCGTGCCGCTTTATCGAAGTGGCGCATGGACGCCGACTGAAGATACTTACTGATGGACTCTAAGTCCAGGTCGTCATGGAGGTCGACGTTCCTGACGAACCACGGGGCTCCGACGGCTATCCTGCAAAAACGGGATTGAATAATTTGAAAGGATTTTAAGTGTATGCGGGCCGCGTGAGCGAACACTACACTTGCATAGGTCATGACGGGGCGTATGCAAGTTTTGTAGAGTGTCACCTTATTTCTAAGGGACATTTTACTTCGCCTACATATCATCGGGTAGAGACGTCCTAGAATGAAGGCGGCACGGTCGCGTACCGTCTTGATGTGGGGGCGGAATGTCATCCTACTGTCGAGGGTGACGCCTAAATATTTGACCTTCGGGGCCCACGGTATGGGCTGGTCGAACATCGTGATTGGGCGAACGGCGGGGGCGGGGTTATTGACGCGCCTAGTCGGGAGAGGGATGCTCAGCGTGGTGTTCGGAGGGCGACCCCTTTTGAAGAGCACCGCTGTGCTTTTCGTGGGGTTAATGTCGATGCGCCACTTCCGGAACCACTGTCCCATGGTGGTAGCTGCGGTCTGAAGTCGTCGATGAAGCAACGCCTTCTTCCTACACGAGTAGTAGATGGCGGTGTCATCGGCGAAGAGCGCCAGATGGGTCTCCGGAGACCGGGGTATATCGTTGATATACAAACTGAATAGTAACGGGGAGAGGGCGGAGCCTTGCGGGACTCCGGCTGTGACGTGACGGGGCCGGGAACGCGTTCCCTCGACTCGATATCGGAACGAACGGTTCGACAAGTAGTCTCGTATGATGAGCTCCGAAAATTACGTTCGGACCTATATTTATACGCTGCGCCTGTGCGCGCAACCACAATGTAGGTATACATTATAATAACTTTTTTACACAGTCGAAATTATATTCCTAACATTAGTAAAATAACGTTTAAATTTTTTTTTATAGGTTATGTATTGAAAGTGTTGGAAAATTATTTCATGTTTTAGCTGGAAAACGACATGGAGAATTATATGCAATACAAGATAATGGGCTCCATCAAATGAATTTGAATGAAACCAAACTGTTTACCATCCAAATTCGATTGTCGGGCAGATAGAAAACGAAAATTCACTCAAAGTGAACCCCGGCCTGCATTTGTGAA
Source organism: Bombyx mori (assembly GCF_030269925.1). NCBI lineage: Eukaryota > Metazoa > Arthropoda > Insecta > Lepidoptera > Bombycidae > Bombyx > Bombyx mori. The sequence continues at coordinate 13,731,588 of NC_085130.1, forward strand.
ACGAAAAAGACTCACTATTGTCAAGGAGATTGAAGAGACGACTAAAAATGAGATGTGTTATATTATCATACCTTTGCCATCTTGTAGTCAAGGTAGGTGTAACTGTCACTAATTAGTAACACTCACAGATCTTATAATCAAATAACAATATCAGAAAAAAGGATAATAGTTTGTTAGTTAGTGGAAGTAGCTAAAATGGGCAAGTGGACCTCAGTTCCTATTACATAAGGTACTAGGAAGTTTGTGATAATGAAAATTTATCACAGTGTAATATCACTTACTTACTTTAACAGTGAAGGAAAACATTGTGATGAAACCTGCACACCTAAATGTTCTTAGGATTTTCTTAGGTGTGTAATCCACCAACCAGCACTAGGCAAGCGTGGTGGACTAAGGCCTAAAAACCCTCTCAATGGTAGTGGAGCCCAGTGTCCAGCAAGGGAATATATTATATGGGCTGATGATGATGACTAGGAAGTTACATACTACTACTACTACAGTACACATATAATCCTATATATTTACAAACTATAAGTTTGTTGGGTATCTAGAAATTGCTAACATTATTTCATATTTCCAGATGTCCACTTGAAAATAGGTGTAGTAATGACAAAGCTATCCAACTAGCTCCAGCACAGGAACACAAAGGCAAGTGTGTATTGCCACATCACCCCTTAATATATCTGAAGCAAGTACAAGTAAACAATCAGAACCAGCAAAAATAAAACTGTTGTTCCTGAGGACAAATTTGACAGTGATGAGTCAAATGCACCAGCAACAGAAGGATCAACTGTTGACTATGAGTTATCTCTCTATATCTCCACTCCATCAAAGACTTGTGCACTTCAGACTATAGCTCTCAAGAAGACTAAAAAAGTTGAAAAAATGAATGTGTTAACAACTTTATCTAAAGTGAAAAATAAACCACGTTTATATATTGGTCTTCCACAAGAATTATATTTCATAATAGGCTTGATTGAGAAACATACAAATGTTTCTGAACAAAATATTATATTATGTTTGATGAGAATAAAATTAAATAGAACATTCTCTCAATTGGCTGATGATTTCGATATATATGTAAGTCAAGCAAGCAATATATTTTTCAACAAACTGCCAGAAATTGCAAATGTAATATCACCCCTTGTTAGAGTATAAAAAAAAAATACAATAAATATGTATGCAGGAAGGATAATTACTTATTAAATCTTATTTATCCGGAAGAATCCAAAGGTAGACGTTAAAGGAAAGAGATCTTCCGGTGTCTTACTTAATATGGGTGTTCCTCAGGGTTCCATATTGGGTCCCTTCTTATTTCTTGTGTATATCAATGATTTACCAAAGTTTATTGAAACCCGTCACGAGGTCGTATTATTCGCTGATGATACATCCTTATTGTTTAAAATTAAACGACAATTGGAAGATTATGACGATGTGAATGATGCTATCTCGCGCGTGGTAAATTGGTTTAGTGTTAATAATCTGTTATTAAATAACAAAAAAACAAAATGTATAAAATTTACCACACCTAATGTTAGACAAGTAGACACTAATATCATTGTAAGTGGAGAGACACTGGAGCTTGTTGATTCGACAGTTTTTCTTGGTATAACAGTTGATTCCAGGCTGCAGTGGGGTCTTCACATATGCAAGTTAGCGAATAGACTTAGTTCTGCAGCTTTTGCGGTAAAAAAAATACGAACGTATACTGATGAAGATACGGCACGTCTAGTTTATTTCAGTTATTTTCAAAGTGTTATGTCCTATGGCATTTTGCTATGGGGCAATGCTGCCGATGTTGAAACGATTTTCATCCTGCAGAAGAGGGCTATTCGTGCTATTTATAATATGCACCCGAGGGAATCCTTGAGGGACAAGTTTAAGGAAATCAAAATTCTAACTTTAGCGTCCCAATACATTTTTGAAAATTTATTGTACGTGCGTAAAAACATTTTAGAAGAGTCTGCGATTTGCATAATGTGAACACTAGGAACAAACATAGGCTTGCGTTGCCGGCGGCTCGAATTAAGAAAATAAGCAACTCTTTCAGGGGGCTGGGTGTACAACTTTTCAACAAGATCCCACAAAACGTTCAACTACTACCTGTTCATAGATTTAAGAAAACTGTCGAGGAACGTTTGTGCAACAAGGCATATTATAAAGTTAAGGATTTTTTACTAAATGGCACTACATGGGAATGAGGCGTTCGCTCCTGGCCTTTTCATTTTTCATTATTATTATTATTTATTTGAATTGTATTTTTTTTAATTGTTTTTTCGTATACTGTAAATATGTTTTCTTGTTTAAAAAAAAAAAAGCCCGCTGAGTTTGTTTCGCCGGTTCTTCTCAGGACTGTGGCTTTTTTTGGAACCGGTGGTAGAGTTAACATTTTCTTTTACATTTTGATATTCAACAAGTGTGTTTTTGATGACATCCAAGTTGAAATAAATGATTTTGAATTTGAATTTGAATTTGACTTCATTAAATATTTTAGAATAAACTTTAATAAATTATATAATAATAATAAAATGAATAAAAATCAAATTATAGGCGTCAGTTAAATAACGGATTGATCGACTTAGATTCTTTAAATTCTAATCAGCGCAGAATTGTGGAAAACATAAAAACTAAATTCAACTCAATTAATACTGAAGTAGTTGGTTTAGGCCGAACACATTTAGCAAAACATACCATAGATACAGGTGAACATCAACCTATTAAGATGAGTTGGATAAAATGTTGAAGCTAAATGTTGTTTCTCCATCGCAGTCACCATGGAATTCTCCTGTGGTGATGATAGAAAAGTCAAATGGTTCCACGAGACTATGTCTTGATAGTAGGAAATTAAATGAAGTCACTAAACCCGATGCTTATCCTTTACCTTACATCAGTCAAATTTTAGACAACCTTAGAGACGCGAAATATCTATCTTCAATTGACCTTAGCTCCGCCTACTGGCAGATTCCTTTTGATGGTAAGTCGTCAGCTGAAAAAACGGCTTTCACGGTACCTAAAAGAGGCTTATTTCAAATTAACGTCATGTGCTTTGGTTTAGTAGGAGCTTCGGCAACTATGCAAAGGCTGATGGATAAATTATTTGGACCAGAATTTAATAATAAAATTTTCTGTTACCAAGACGATATAATTTGTATTTCTTCCTCGTTTGAAGAGCATATATCTTTATTAAATAGGGTGTTCAATAAACTTAAATTCGCTAAATTAACTATAAATATGGAAAAATCTAACTTTTTCCGAAATGAATTAAAATACTTAGGTTATGTTGTGGATAAACATGGTTTGCATACGGATCCCGGTAAAATTGATAAAATATTAAATTATCCTGTTCCAAAAGATGTGAAGGACTTGAAAAGATTAATAGGAATGGCTGGATGGTACAGAAGGTTTATATGTGATTTTTCTAAATTATCTAGACCACTTACTCGCCTCACGAGTCAGAAGCAAGCAAGAAGGGTCGTCGTACCCCCTTTCGGGGGCACGGAACGGGCCTCGGGGCAAACCCCACTACCCGGGACGGAGCTCCCTGCCACATAGGGCAGGGGTGAATTAGATGCGGGGAGGACTTGGGGAAGGTACGCTGTTCGCAGCGTGCACGGCTGCACTACATCGACAAAACATATATACTTATACATAATACGATGGGCTTGAATGGCTCCAGGGATGACGCCCGGCAGCAGGATCCTCCGGCGTCGTGTTGTCCTCCAATTTTTTTTTTTTTTTTTTTTTTTTTTTTTTTCCCTTACTAACTAACTACAAGCTAACTACAAACTAAACTACACTACTATTTACACGGGGACAACAGTCAGCGGCTACGAGGGGCCCGCCACCGGCCCCATGCCGCGGCCCCGCCTCTACAAATCAGAGGGGGAGCCGCGGCACTAGTTTGGCGCTCACCCGCTCCGGGCTCCCCAGAAGGGGAAGTCCGTCACGGGGAGGGGCCGACTTAAAACACTCCCCAAACGGGGGAGTGGTCCACCCTCGGGGGTGGAAAATGGGTCCCCATAGGGGGGCACCCCAACAATGTGGGGGGAAGTGACGAGTGTGGACAGCTCAGTCCCATGGGGGCACTCATTATGAGCACTCCCATATCACTCCGATTAAGCCGACTATCTTACCATAGCCGGGGGTTCCAGTAGCTCCCTTGGTAGCGCCAGACCATCAGGTGGTCTAGCGTGCAAGGGAGCTAAATTGTGGAGATGCTCGTGGGGTCCACCGTCAGCCCGCTCGTAAAGATTACGAGCTAGCCTCCGGATGAACTCCTCGAGCGACTCCACATCCAGATCCCGGGCGATTACGGCATTACTGACGTAACGCCCTGCTCCGACTATCGTGCGAAGAGCCAGATTCTGCTGGGCCTGTAACTTCACCCGCATGGCCTGCGGGATGAGGTGATACCAGGCCGCAGCTGCGTACGTGATACGGGAACGGACATACGTCTTATAAATGCCGAGCTTAGTCCTGACCGGCAACCTGGAGGCCAACACCGGCCGGAGTAGGAATCTCGCGTAGCGAGCGGCCGCCAACGCCAAATTGGCGTGGGCGGTCATCCTCAAACTCCGGTCGATATCGACCCCCAAGTACCGGACGCTGGATCTAAACTCGACATTAGCGCCACGGAGACTGAGCTGTCCCGGGACGACTCTTGTGCGGACCGGACCGAAGAGAATAGCCGCGGTCTTCCCCACGTTGACCGCGACCCTCCATCGGTCCAGCCACTGGGGCAGTAAGTCCAATAACCTCTGCATCCTCGAAATGGCCGCAGAGGGGAAGTTGGATGACGCGAAGTAGGCGCTGTCGTCGGCAAACAGCGCCAACTTCACGTCGGCTTCCCACGCTTCGAGGTTGCCCTCGAGCGTGGGAATGTCGTTGGTGTAGAGAGCGTAGAGGAATGGTGCCAGGACGCTCCCCTGCGGAACTCCGGCCGTGACTGGGCGCACCGACGACTTGGCGCCCTCGACCGCGACAAGGAAGGATCTTCCCTCCAGGTACGACCCCAGCAGTCGCACGTAGGCGTGCTGGAGGTCCGTGTTCTGCAACAGCTTGTGGATCAGTCCCGCATGCCAGACACGGTCGAAGGCCTTCTCGATGTCGAGAAAGACTGCGGCCGTGTACTGGCGCGCGTTGGTCCGATCCGCCAAGTGATGCATGACGCGGACCAATTGCAGCGTTGTCGAGTGACCGCTACGAAACCCGAATTGCTCGGGTCTGAGAAGGATGTGCGGCGACATCCTTCTCAGCAGCAGCCGCTCGAACAACTTGCCCACGTGCGACAGCAGCGTGATCGGACGGTAACTGGAGGGATTTCTCCTGTCCTTGCCGGGTTTGGGCAAGGCGATAACCTTGCCCAATTTCCAAATTCCCGGGAAGTGTCCTGTGGACAGAATGGAGTTGAACAGCCGTGTCATATATGACACGACCGTCTCAGGGAAGTGGAAAAAAGCGAGGGAGGGAATACCGTCCTCGCCCGGCGCCTTGCGCCTCTTCATCCGCTTGATGATGAGGCGCAATTCGCTGGGAGTGATGAGATCACCATCTCCCAACGGTGGCACCGGGGAGGAGAGTAGGCTTGCTACGCTCTCTTCCACCGATTGGTGGAATGCGGCCTCTGAGGGTGCAGAGTCATTTGGAGCGAACTGCCGCTCCAGCATTTCGGCCAGGATATCGGCGCGGGCCTGAGCCGAGAAGCATCGGTTGCCCCTCTCGTCCACGAGTGGACAGGTCGGGGCAGGCCGATTTGAGAGCTGGCGACAAAGCCGGTGGAGGGATACTGAGGAGGGGTCCTCGCGGGCCTCCTCGATCCTCTCCTGCCAGGCATAGCCCCGGAAGGTGCTAATCTTTGTCGCCAGCTCCGCTTCCAGCTCATTAAGCTCGCGCTTTATCCTGGGACAACGAGTTGTCGCCCAGAGCCTCCTCAAGCCCCTCTTCCGGCGAATAATCGCCTTCAGATGGGCCGGGAGTATACCTCTGGGCCCGCCGCTGGGCACAAGAGTCGTCGCCTGGTCGATCGCTCCCCTGATGGAGTCAACAAGGCGGATTGCCGCATCGTCGACCCCATCAGGGGTGTTGGGGTCCTGAACCACGGGAAGGTCGACTAGTCGTCTCTTAAAGAGCTCCCAGTCGACCTTCGGTCGTAGGGGCGAGGTCGCAACCCGGGTGAGCCCCATTCCCAGTGTCACCAGGATAGGGAGATGTGGGGTACCCAGGTCGTACAGTGCCTCGATCGTTACGGGGCACCGTAGCCCCTTGTGCACACACACATCCAGCACATCGGGCTGATATCGCGCGGTGGTCGGGATGTGTGTGGGTTCGTCGGGGCCGACCACAGAGTAGTCGCCCCTATCGGCATCTTCTAGCAGCCGCCTGCCCACTGCTGAGTTAAGTCGGGAGCCCCACGCGACGTGCTTCGCGTTGAGGTCCCCGACCAGCAGAGCTGGGCGGCTGTCGTGATTCAGGGCCCGTCTTATGTCCTCAGGGTGAAATTCAGGCCCCGGGGGTCTATACGCGGCATAAATCCGCATATCTCCCCCCGAGGTGTGTACCCTCACACCGACCGACCTTGTCGATGTGAAGGACAGCAAATCCAACTGATCATGCACCACGTCCCGCCTGACGAGGGCCGCAGTGCCCCTGAACGGCCGCCCGGCAGGGGTAAGCTCGTCACGTCGGTACATGAAGTAGTTAGGAATCCTGAACGCATCCTGAGGACGAAGCTTGGTCTCGCCCAGGAGCACAACCTCTGGGTTGTACTCCCGGGCGAGAACAAGCAGGTCGTTCTTTCGGGACTTTATCCCGTCGGGGTTCCAATAAATGATGCGCAGCTCCTGGCTAGCCATTGAACTGCGCAATCATTCGGTAGAACCCCGACAGGAGCGCCCCGAAGGGACTGGCTCCCGAGGCGATCTCGCGGATTACTCCGGAGATCACCTCGGACAATTTCTCCCACAATGTGAGCAACCAGGCAGCAAAACCGACAGGCTGGGAGGCCTGCCGACCGCTGCGCCGCTCGCGCTGTGGGCGGGGGGGGAGGGGGGGCAAATTATTTATGTTGGCAGTAGTGGTTGCATCGGCCGAATGGGCCGAAGGCAATGGTTGGCTTGGTATCGTATGGGCCGGAGTGGAGTTTTCTGTGACCTCCATGTTCTCTGGGTCAGTTGGTTGTGGTGCAGAGCTCTGCACTGTAGGCACCGGAATGCCTCCGTTTGCATTCTCCCGTTCCTCTCTTTTCCTTAATTTCCGTTTCAGCTTTTTCCTCCTGTTTTTTTCCCTTTTTTTGTTTAGGGTCGTAATGCCGCTAGTCGGACGGGATATTGTGGGAGCACCAGCAGAAGTGCGACCACGGGGAGCAGGAGTAGGTTGGACTTTCTTTGACTGCCGTGGCGGGTTGGCCTGTGCCATCAGCGTAGACGCCGATGGCAATGCCTCCACCACCACCGCAGACGGAGCGGAGTGGGAAGGGGGAGGGGGCTGGGAAGTTTTCCCTTTCCCCTTCCCCTTCCCTTTTGCTACAGGTGCTGAAGCCGGAAGAGCTGTACTCCCGGCTCGAGGCGCCTGTGGGGCAGGAGGAGGGACGGTTACTCCCATCATCCTGGCCCTCTTGCGGAAGACCGCACACCGTCTGTCGACGGCGGCGTGGTCCTTCCCGCAGTTGGCACAGGATAACGGGCCGTCCCTCGGCCTCGGGCAGTCCGATACGATGTGCTCCCCGGCACACCTTACGCAACGGACCGCACGATGACAGTTGTAGGAGGCGTGTCCGAAGGCCTGGCAGCGATGACACTGAGCAGGCCCTCGGATTGGACGCCATCCCTCGACCGTCACCCCCGGCAGGTACAGCAGTTCGTTGACTGCGTACAAGCGGGCGAGGTCGTCCTTCGAGAGGTGGTCCAGGGCTACGTGAAACACGCAGCCCGGACGCCCTCTCTGGGACCTAATGCACCTGGCATATCGAGCCGGGAATCCCAGCTCCTTCAAGGCATTGATGACTTCTGCCTCGTCGGTGTCGGCAGGGAGGCCCCGGACTGCCACCTTTGAAGGTTTCTCCTCCGCCAGGGCGTAACAGTACCATTTAATGGTACCGTCCCTGGCAGAGGCCTCCGAAAGGTAGGCCTGGACCGCCCTATACTCCTCAACCGACGTCGGCAGAAATCTAAAACCGGTGCCGAAGGGTCGCGCCGAGGGGGCACGGCCTAGGCGCTCCCTAATGGCCGCCATGTGGCGGGACCAATTTGGAAGGGCCTCCACCATAATTGGCGGGTGTCGGCGCAGTTCCTCCTGGGCGCGACCCTTCGGCCTCGGGGGAGGGGCTCGTGAGGATTGGGAAGTCCTCTGGGCGGTAGGGATACCTGGCCTAGCTGCCATGGCAGCATAGGAGGTAGAGGGAGTGGGGTTGGGCTTAAGGACCTGTTGAGGTCTGGTAGACTCGAGGTCCATGTACCTGGTGGAGTCCAGGTTGCCCGCCGTGCCGCTTAGGGCGGGGGCACCTCGGGTTGAGTCTACCGGGATTGGGGATAGAGTTGGGGAAGGAGATCGAGGAGGGGATCTTACTTGCCTTAGGGCTGTCCCTGTCCTGGCGGGAGCCCTAGGCTTTGGAATTGGTTGGGCTGGGATTGGACTCCCAGAGGGGGACGAAGACCTAGATGAGGAAGGAGTGACCGATTCGGTTGAGGAATGTGCAGAGGATGTGGTCGCACTCTCCTCTCCCTCCGATCTAGACGAGGGGCCTAATCTTGGACGCTTGTCCTTCTCGCTCGATGAGCCTCGGTCGGACTCGGACCTGGCCTTCTTCCGCGGCCGAGAGGGCCCAGAGGGATCGGTCAACGGGGGAAGGATATCTTCCTCCGGTTCGATCCTCGGAGTCCTCTGGGCCGCGACCGGAGGCCCGGGCGGACTGTCCGTCCCGAGTCCCATCGAGACTGTACGGGTTGCCGGTGAAGGTCGGAATCTGAGGTTCGTCATCACTTGACGTCCCTTGCAGGACGGGCCGGGTGTGCTGATTATGGGGGGTGATGTCCCCCCCGACATGTTCTAGCCAATATTTTTACGGTCACCACGACTGTCGGTACATCCGTGGTATTTGTACACTGTAAGCTAGTTACCGACCAATGTATTGTTAGCTTAGAGGTGCTTAAGTTAATTGAATTAAACTACTTAATTGACTAAATAATAATGCTATAATGTAAATGGGAAAATTTGTAAAAATTGTAGAATATAAAGAACTAAGACAAACAAGAAGAAATAAAACTAAGGATTAAACAGACTTACACTCACTCTGCGATCCACCCTGCAGGCGCCCGCCGCGGCCGGCCACTCGTAGTGTGCATAAAGAAATTAACAAAAGGAAAACAAATCTACTAAAATACAATGGACTTACCACTGACGGCTCGGTCCAATCTATGTGTATCTAAATTTTAACCTATTTAATCTAATAAGTAATAAACTAATAATATGGTGTAAATAAAATAAAAATAAATGAAAATCAAATTGAAATTAACTTAAAAGAAAGAAAAGGAACTATTAACAGTTTTGTACATGTATGCGTCGAGAGCGCAATCGCCCCGACACGATACCAATGCACCTGCAAGATTCCACCCCAGCTTGTAAGTAAGGTGGGGATAGAATTCCGACAGCTACATAAAATTAATTTAAATCTATAATCTACAAACAACCACTATCAGCCAGCAACGGCGGGAAACCTACGGTGTGTTCGTACTAATTATCAAAGAGAAAATTACTAAAAAATGATTATATACTATAAAGGTGGATTATACTATTAATGGCCACTTACAAGGGTCGGTCAGTTCGCCAATATGGAAGCATAAAAATTGAATTTGTATTTACAAAATTAAAATATTACAAGTATGGAGGGTATATTTAAATTAACTTAGCTTTAAAGAAATGAATCTGCCACAGTGGCGCTAGTTGTGATTAAAGTGAAATTATAATAATTAATATCAAAATATCAAAATCAAAATTAATTTAATTAAATAATACTAATAGAAAAAGAATAAAAAAAAATTTAAATTAAACAATAAGGACTAAGGAAAACTACTACTAAATCTAAGAACAAACTATTACGGGTTCCCGACGTTGCCGTGGTCCACCACCGTAAATCGGCTTACGCGGGTTTAGTAACAGCCCCTCCTATCCCCGAAGGGTAGGGGAGGACTGGGAACGGACACAGATGGCCAGACTCGAAGGCGCTAACGTAACTCGGTTTTTATTCTTAGAATAAAATGAGTACGCAGCTTTTCCAGGCTGAACGACAACTACCCGCAATTAACCAATGTTAGGAAAGAAAGTGTCGAACAACTCACCTGGTCCCGGGTCCTGCGTTTCGTTGCTCGGAACGTCTCCGCGCCGAAACAACACCGCTAGATCAAAACACTCGCACTTTGGGCACACACAATCGCACAGCACAAACAATAGGGGCCACTTAGCACTGGTGTCCCGGGCAACAAAAACGAAAAATGGAAGAAGAGCTTTTAGGGTTTCTCGGGTTACTTGCCGAGAAGTACCCGGTGCTATCCAACCTCACGGCCGAATTCGCGGCCTACAGGGCCGCCCGCGCGAGTCTCGCCCCGCCCGCGCCCCTCGCCGCGTCATTTCGAGCCGCGCAGTCATGCCCCGCCCCCAAATCCAATTTGAGCGCACGTACGCACGTAGCGACTCATGAAGCGCCTAGCGCCAACGAAGCGCCTAACGCACCCGCGACGTCATTCTCGCCAATCTCATCCGTCGCGTCGTCCGTAATCATTAACTCAGGTTCAGACTCCGATACCGGATCGGAGATGGACTTCGAGTCCGCGACGAGCCCGCAGCCCGGAACCTCGGATGGGTTCCAAACGGTAAAACGCGGGAAAAAACGTACTCGCGCCGTGGAGTCCCGGAGCTCCACGACAAAACAAACAAAATCAGCGACTGCCTCCCGTCCGCAGGTAGTCGTGACACCGGAGTCGGACTCCGGCCGCCGCGCAACCCCACCGCCGCGTCCCAAGCCCGCACCCGCGCAAAAAACCGTCGCCCCGCCCCCGCTGATTCTCCAGGAGAAGTCAGCATGGAACCGCGTCTCCCAGGCCCTTCAGGCAAACAAAATAAATTATACCCATGCGCGTAACGTCGCGCATGGGATTCAAATAAAGGTCGCAACGCCGGGCGACCATAGGGCTCTATCCGCGTACCTCCGAAAGGAGAACATAGGTTTCCATACCTATGCTCTTCAGGAGGACCGCGAGCTCCGCGTAGTAATACGCGGAGTTCCGAAGGAACTCGACATAGAGTACGTAAGGGAGGATCTGACCGCTCAGTCCCTCCCGATAGTAAGTGTGCACCGGATGCACAACGGACGCGACAAAAAACCATATAACATGGTTCTAGTCGCTCTAGAACCAACCCCGGAGGCCAAGAAAAAGATCGCATGTCTCGCGACAGTATGTGGCCTATCCGGGGTTACCATTGAAGCCCCCCATAGACGTGGCACTCCCGGACAGTGCCACAGATGCCAACTCTATGGCCACTCGGCTCGGAATTGCCACGCGCGCCCCCGCTGCGTGAAGTGTCTCGGCGATCACGCCACGTTAGATTGCTCGCGAGTTAGGGAAACCGCGACCGAACCTCCAAGCTGTGTCCTATGCCTTAAGCAAGGGCACCCCGCGAATTACCGTGGATGTCCTAGGGCTCCGCGAAAACGTCCGACCCACCCAGCCCCCCGTACCGTCGGCCCAAAGACTTCGGTGCCTTCAGCACCGAAACCCGCCTTCGTACCGGCTGCGGTTCCCACCGTCTCGGCGTGGAAAAAACCGCTGCCGTATACGAGGTCGGGAACACAAACCGCACCCCAGCCCCCGCTCGCGACACGTCCCGCGCCGCAGCCCCTGCTCGCACCTCCCCCCGCGCCCGCGTACCGTCCCCCGCAACCCTCAGCCGTCAACGACTTCACGCTCGTGCGCGACTTCGTCACGGCGGTCAACTTCGACCGTCTGCGATCGTTCGCAGACGCGATGCGAAGGGCGGTAAACCCCGAACAACGGCTCGCGGCCGCGTTCGAATACATGGACGTTTACGAGTCCGTGGCCCGTACTTTCTAAAATCACCGGTAATCAATGGCGCAAAACGCTAGAGAGAAACCATATTCCCTTACGTTAGCATTCTACAATGCTAACGGACTCGCGCGACAACGCGATCAAATTTACGAATTCCTCCGCGACAATCTTGTAGATATTCTGCTAGTGCAGGAGACCTGCCTGAAGCCCTCGCGTCGTGACCCGAAAGTCGCGAATTACGTCATGGTTAGGAATGACAGACTCACCGCCTCCAAAGGCGGGACTGCCATTTACTATAGGCGGGCCCTGCACGTTGTCCCTCTCGATACCCCCTCGCTCTCACATATCGAGGCGTCAGTGTGCCGTATCTCGCTGACGGGACACCAGCCGATCGTCATCGCATCCGTTTATCTCCCCCCGGACAAGCCCCTTCTGAGCAGTGACATCGAGTCACTGTTCGGCATGGGAGACTCCGTCATCCTGGCAGGCGATTTAAATTGCCACCACACTAGGTGGAACTGCCACAGTTCAAACATAAACGGTAGGCGTCTCGACGCGTTTATAGATGACCTTACCTTTGAAGTAGTCGGTCCCCCAACTCCAACATGTTATCCGTATAACATCGCGCTCCGTCCGAGCACTATAGACCTGGCACTGCTGAGGAACGTAACTCTGCGCTTGCGTTCCATCGAAGCAATGTCAGAGCTCGACTCAGACCACCGACCTGTCGTTATGCAGCTCGGTCGCCCCCACAACCCAGTCACAGCTACGAGGACCATGGTGGACTGGAAGAAGCTGGGCAAATGCTTAGCCGATGCCGCTCCACCAATCCTCCCCTGCGGCCCGGATTCAACTCCATCCCCCGAGGACACAGTCGAATCCATAAACATCATCACGGATCACATCTCTTCCGCGATCATAAGATCCTCAAAAGAAGTCGATGTGGAGGATAGCTTCCACCGCATCAGACTGTCCCCCGAACTTAGGAACCTCCTAAGAGTTAGAAACGCGGCAATCCGGGCCTACGATCAACTTCCCACGCACTCAAACCGGATTCGGATGCGTCGTCTACAGCGGGATGTAAAATCTCGCCTAAGCGACGCCCGAAACGAGAATTGGGATAGTTACTTAGAAGGACTCGCGCCCTCTCATCAAGCATACTGGCGACTAGCAAGGACTCAAACATTTTCAGTTCCGATTGCATCGCCGTTCAGTCCGGACGCGTTTTTGCAAATAATTGTCGCTGCCGTCGCGAACGTGAGTCTCGAGTTGTCCAACATTGTCGTTGTCGCACCGATCGCGGCATTGTTGTGCATTCTTGACGCGCTGTCGCTGGCGTCGCGACCTTGAGTTGTAAAAACAGTTTGTACTTGAGTTGTGCATTCGAAACGCCAACTTCACTATCATTTTCACTCATACCATATTATTAAATTTATTTATATTATTCGGCGAGCAAAACAGTCTTTTTAAAGACTGAACCCCCACTGCGATCACCGCTTGTTGTGGCACTCACAACCCAGTGGGGCCCCACCTTCCAAACTCCACCCCAATCCCCAGCCAACTGCCGTTTTCACGGCAGAGGCACTCCCCCCCCTGGTTGCTGGTAAAGCGCAGGGGGTGAACTCCTACTCAGGGGACTCGCCTCTCGGCGAGTGTGCCTTAAGTCCCGGGGACGCCCCCCCCGGGCACAGAACAACCATGAATAACGCGAACAGCGCGCTATTCGCGCAATTCGTGCAACAGATATGCCCGGACATCATGTCCCGTTTTGAGGCCTACAAGGCCACGCTAGCATCGAACCCCGACGATTCGTCCGCCGCCGCCGCGATGATCATCCGCGACTCTCCGCTGTCGCCTCCCGCGCCGGTACTCCGCGACTCGCCGATGTCGCCCCCCACCCCCGCGCCCGCGTCGATCGCGTCATGCGCGGATTCGAGCTCCGGCTCCGACTCCGAGTCGGAGATGGAGTTCGAGTCGGCCGCCAGCCCCGAACCCGGAACCTCCGATGGGTTCAAAACAGTCACGCGCGGAAAGAAACGCGCCCGCGCCGTGGAACCGTCCGCGGCGCCAAAACAACCTAAGGCCGCGAACGCATCGCGGCCTAAAGTCGTGGTCTCACCCGACTCCCCTCGCCGCGCAACCCCGTCGCCGCGACCCCAACCCGCGTCCGTCCGCAAAATTCCCGCGCCGCCGCCGGTAATTTTACAAGATAAGACCGCGTGGGATCGCGTATCCCGTGCCTGTAAGGCACAAAACGTCACCGTCATCCATGCGCGTAACATCGCGCACGGCATACAGATAAAAACGGCCTCACCGGACGACCACAGGGCGCTGACAGCCCACCTCCGAAAGGAACGCATAAGCTTCCACACTTATGCGCTCCAGGAGGATCGCGAGCTCCGCGTAGTAATACGCGGAGTACCGAAGGAGCTCGACGTCGAGCTGGTCAAGGAGGACCTCATCGGGCAGGCGTACCCGATTTTAAGCGTGCACCGAATGCACAGCGGGCGCGATAAATTCGCATATAATATGGTTCTCGTCGCGTTAGAACCAACCGCCGAAGGCAAACGGATTGCCTCAAGCCTCCGCACCGTTTGCGGCTTATCCGGGGTCACCGTCGAGGCCCCATATAGAAAAGGCACTCCCGGGCAGTGCCACCGCTGCCAGCTTTACGGCCACTCCGCGCGCAACTGCCACGCGCGTCCACGGTGCGTAAAGTGCCTCGGTGACCACGCGACAGCCGACTGTTCGCGGGTCAAAGAGACCGCGACCGAACCTCCGAGCTGTGTGCTCTGCCAGAAGCAGGGCCACACAGCCAACTACCGCGGATGCCCCAAGGCCCCGCGGAAGCGTCTGGCCAACGCGCCATCTAAAACCGTCGGCCCAAAGACTTCGGCGCCCCGCGCGCCGAAACCTGCCTTCGTGCCGGCACCGGTGCCCACCGTCTCCGCGTGGGCAAAACCGCTGCCGCTCACGTTGGCAGGGAAACCACCGGCACCCCAGCCCCTGCTCGCGCCGCGCCCCGCCCTCGCGCCCGGTCCCGCGCCTCGCCCCGGCCCCGCGCGGCCTGCCGTAAACGACTTTTCAATCGTGCGTGATTATATCGCCGCGATAAATATAGATCGCATGCGCTCGTTCGCCGACGCCATGCGCAGGGCGGTCACGGCCGATGACCGCCTATACGCGACGTTCGACCATATGGACGTCATCGAGTCCGTCCAGCGTACGCTGGCTTGATTACCGGTAATCAATGGCCAACAACGGTAGAGAGAAACCGCGTTCCTTAAAGTTAGCATTTTATAATGCTAACGGACTCGCGCGTCAGCGCGACCAAGTATATGAGTTTCTCCGTGACAATCTCATCGACATCCTTCTGGTGCAGGAGACCTTCCTAAAGCCCTCGCGTCGCGACCCCAAAGTCGCGAATTACGTCATGGTTAGGAATGACAGACTCTCCGCCCGCAAGGGCGGGACTGTCATTTACTATAGGAGGGCCCTGCACTGCGTCCCTCTCGATACTCCCTCGCTCTTACATATCGAGGCGTCAGTGTGCCGCATCACGCTGACGGGACACCAGCCGATCGTCATCGCATCCGCTTATCTCCCCCCTGACAAACCCCTCCTGAGCAGTGACCTCGAGACACTGTTCGGTATGGGGGACGCGGTCATCCTGGCAGGCGATTTAAATTGCCACCACACTAGGTGGAACTGCCATCGCACGAATGTGAACGGTAGGCGTCTCGACGCGTTCATAGACGACCTCACATTCGAAATACTCAACCCCCCGACCCCCACGTACTATCCATACAACGCCGCGCGTCGTCCGAGCACAATAGATCTGGCACTGCTGAGGAACGTAACTCTGCGCTTGCGCTCCATCGAGGCAATGTCAGAACTCGACTCAGACCACCGACCTGTCGTCATGCAGCTCGGTCGCCCACTCAACCGCGAACCAGATACGAGGACCATGGTGGATTGGAAGAAGCTGGGCACGTGCTTAGCTGACACCGCTCCACCAATCCTCCCTTGCGGCCCGGATTCAACTCCATCCCCCGAGGATACCGTCGAATCCATAAACATCTTCACTGATCACGTCTCGACGGCGATCATAAGATCTTCGAAACAAGTCGATGTGGAGGACTGCTTCCACCGCATCAGACTTTCCCCCGATCTTAGGGACCTCGTTAGAATCAGAAACGCGGCAATCCGGGCCTACGATCGATATCCCACGGATTCAAACCGGACTCGGATGCGTCGCTTACAGCGGGAGGTCAAAGCCCGCTTAAGTGACGCCCGAAACGAAAACTGGGATAGTTATTTAGAAGAACTCGCGCCCACTCACCAAGCATACTGGCGACTAGCTAGGACCCTCAAGTCCGAAACTATAGCCACTATGCCGCCTCTCGTACGCCCCTCAGGCCAATCACCGGCTTACGATGACGATGACAAGGCAGAGTTGCTGGCCGATGCACTGCAAGAGCAGTGCACCACCAGCACTCAATACGCGGACCCCGAACACACCAAGGCAGTCGACAGGGAGGTCAAGCGCAGAGCTTCCCTGCCACCCTCGGACGCGTTACCCCCCATTACCTCTGACGAAGTTAGAGAAGTAATAGAAAACCTTCAACCTAAGAAGACACCCGGCTCCGACGGCATCCGCAACCGCGCGTTAAAACTCTTACCAGTCCAACTGATAACAATGTTGGCTACCGTCTTAAATGCCGCTATGACGCACTGCATCTTTCCGGCGGTATGGAAAGAAGCGGACGTTATCGGTATACACAAGCCGGGCAAACCGAATAATGAAACCGCTAGTTACCGACCGATTAGTCTCCTCCCAGCGATAGGCAAAATTTACGAACGGCTCCTTCGGAAACGCCTCTGGGACTTCGTTACCGCGAATAAAATTCTAATAGACGAGCAGTTTGGATTCCGCGCCAAACACTCGTGCGTACAACAAGTGCACCGCCTCACGGAGCACATCTTAATAGGGCTAAATAGGCGTAAACAAATCCCGACCGGCGCCCTCTTCTTCGATGTAGCGAAGGCGTTCGACAAAGTCTGGCACAACGATTTGATCTTCAAACTGTACAACATGGGAGTGCCAGACAGACTCGTGCTCATCATACGAGACTTCTTGTCGAACCGTTCGTTTCGATATCGAGTAGAGGGAACTCGTTCTCGTCCCCGTCATCTGACTGCCGGAGTCCCGCAAGGCTCCGCACTCTCCCCGTTACTATTTAGTTTGTATATCAACGATATACCCCGGTCTCCGGAGACCCATCTAGCGCTCTTCGCCGATGACACGGCTATCTACTACTCGTATAGGAAGATGTCGTTGCTTCATCGGCGACTCCAGACCGCAGTAACCACCATGGGACAGTGGTTCCGGAAGTGGCGAATAGACATTAACCCCACGAAAAGCACAGCGGTGCTATTCAAAAGGGGTCGCCCTCCGAATACCACTTCGAGCACCCCACTCCCCAATAGGCGCGTAAACACCTCCGCCGTTAGCCCCATCACTCTCTTGGACCAGCCCATACCGTGGGCCCCGAAGGTCAAATACCTAGGCGTCACCCTCGACAGAGGGATGACATTCCGTCCCCACGTAAAAACGGTACGCGATCGCGCCGCGTTTATACTAGGACGACTCTACCCAATGCTTTGTAGACGAAGCAAACTGTCCCTCCGTAACAAGGTAACCCTCTACAAAACTTGCATACGCCCCGTCATGACGTATGCAAGCGTAGTGTTCGCTCACGCGGCCCGCACCAACTTGAAACCCCTTCAGGTTATACAATCCCGATTCTGCAGGATAGCCGTCGGAGCACCATGGTTCCAGAGGAACGTGGACCTCCACGATGACCTGGAGCTCGACCCCGTCAGTAAGTATCTACAGTCGGCATCGCTGCGCCACTTTGAGAAGGCGGCACGACATGAGAACCCTCTTGTCGTGGCCGCCGGAAACTACATACCCGATCCTGTAGACCGTTTGGTAAACCGTCGACGTCGCCCAAAGCACGTCATCACGGATCCTCCTGATCCATTAACGGTGCTTTTAGGCAATACAAGCACCGGTCACCGTCCTCGCCGAACCCGTCGCTTGCGACGAAGGGCTCGACGAGCGAATTAACCCACAGACACAGCCCACTGAGTTTCTCGCCGGATCTTCTCAGTGGGTCGCGCTTCCGATCCGGTGGTAGATTCTGCGAAGCACTGCTCTTGCTAGGGCGGTGTTAGCAATTCTCCGGTTTGAGCCCCGCGAGCTCACCTACACAAGCTAGGGTACGCTGAAATAGCCTCTCAAGGCTATCAGCATAGGTAGGAAAAAAAAAAAAAAAAAGCAATTGGGATGAGAATATTTCTCAAATTCAGTGTGCCTTAAATTCTTCAGTAAATGAGACCACTAAATTTACCCCATTTTTCCTAGTTCATGGTAGGGAATATATTGTTGATGGTGCGCTTCACGACCACACCAATGATCCTGTTCCGTATTCTCAAATTAAGATCTCAAACGCTTGTTCACATGGAAATGAGTTAACAGAATTACAAAGCATTTATAATAAGGTGAGCAAACATATACCTACAGTCTGCACACCACCGAAATGCTAAACACTACAACATGAGAAAACGGAACATAGAACTGAGTGTTGGTCAAATTGTGTAAAAACGTACTCATTATCTATCGGATGCCGATAAACGGTTTTCCAAAAAGTTCGCTCCAAAATTCCAAAAGTGTATTATTGTAGCAAAACTTTCTCCTTTGGTTTACACTTTAAAGGATATGAATGGTAAGAATTTGGGTAACTGGCATATTAAGGACATCTTGAAGTATGATGACTAAAGTGTTTGAATGATGAGTATGAGGGATGAATGTCAGGTGAAGTACGAAGGACAGTATAGTGAAGAGGGATGAATGCGTATGCAAGGGAATTGTTATGTAAGAAATTTGTGTGATGAATGTGTGATGAAGGATGAATGTTAAACACTTTACAGAAACACAACATCATAGCAAAACAACTCATCTTCTTTTTCTTTTTTTTTTTACCTAAGCTGATAGCCCTAGCGGCTATGTCAGCGTAACCCTAACTTTAGTAGGTGAGCTCACGGGGCTCAAACCTGACGATGTTGCTAACACGAACCCTAGCAAGAGCCGTGCTTCGCAGAATCTACCACCGGATCGGAAACGCGACCCACTGAGAAGATCCGGCGAGAAACTCAGTGGGCTGTGTCTGAGAGTTAATTTACTCGTCGAGCCCTTCGTCGCAAGCGACGGGTTCGACGAGAACGGTGACCGGTGCTTGAAGTACCTAAAAGCACCGTTAGTGGATCGGGAGGATCCGAGATGACGTGTTTTGGGCGACGTCGACTGCTTTCCATACTGTCCGCAGGATCGGGAATGTAGTTACCGGCGGCCACGATGAGAGAGAGGGTTCTCGTGTCGTGCCGCTTTATCGAAGTGGCGCATGGACGCCGACTGCAGATACTTACTGGTGGACTCTAAGTCCAGGTCGTCATGGAGGTCGACATTCCTGACGAACCACGGGGCTCCGACGGCTATCCTGCAAAAACGGGATTGAATGACTTGGAATGATTTTAAGTGTATGCGGGCCGCGTGAGCGAACACTACACTTGCATAGGTCATGACGGGGCGTATGCAAGTTTTGTAGAGTGTCACCTTATTTCTAAGGGACATTTTACTTCGCCTACATATCATCGGGTAGAGACGTCCTAGAATGAAGGCGGCACGGTCGCGTACCGTCTTGATGTGGGGGCGGAATGTCATCCTACTGTCGAGGGTGACGCCTAAATATTTGGCCTTCGGGGCCCACGGTATGGGCTGGTCGAACATCGTGATTGGGCGAACGGCGGGGGCGGAGGTATTGACGCGCCTAGTCGGGAGGGGGACTCATCTTCCTTAAATTCATTTGTTTAACTATGTAAGGATTTTTTTTTTTTTTTCCTACCTAAGCTGATAGCCTTGAGAGGCTATGTCAGCGTAACCCTAACTTTAGTAGGTGAGCTCTCGGGGCTCAAACCTGACGATGTTGCTAACACGAACCCTAGCAAGAGTCGTGCTTCGCAGAATCTACCACCGCATCGGAAACGCGACCCACTGAGAAGATCCGGCGAGAAACTCAGTGGGCTGTGTCTGAGAGTTAATTTACTCGTCGAGCCCTTCGTCGCAAGCGACGGGTTCGACGAGAACGGTGACCGGTGCTTGAGGTACCTAAAAGCACCGTTAGTGGATCGGGAGGATCCGAAATGACGTGTTTTGGGCGACGTCGACTGCTTTCCATTCTGTCCGCAGGATCGGGAATGTAGTTACCGGCGGCCACGATGAGAGGGTTCTCGTGTCGTGCCGCTTTATCGAAGTGGCGCATGGACGCCGACTGCAGATACTTACTGATGGACTCTAAGTCCAGGTCGTCATGGAGGTCGACATTCCTGACGAACCACGGGGCTCCGACGGCTATCCTGCAAAAACGGGATTGGATTATTTGAAATGATTTTAAGTGTATGCGGGCCGCGTGAGCGAACACTACACTTGCATAAGTCATGACGGGGCGTATGCAAGTTTTGTAGAGTGTCACCTTATTTCTAAGGGACATTTTACTTCGCCTACATATCATCGGGTAGAGACGTCCTAGAATGAAGGCGGCACGGTCGCGTACCGTCTTAATGTGGGGGCGGAATGTCATCCTACTGTCGAGGGTGACGCCTAAGTATTTGACCTTCGGGGCCCACGGTATGGGCTGGTCGAACATCGTGATTGGGCGAACGGCGGGGGCGGAGGTGTTGACGCGCCTAGTCGGGAGAGGGATGCTCAGCGTGGTGTTCGGAGGGCGACCCCTTTTGAAGAGCACCGCTGTGCTTTTCGTGGGGTTGATGTCGATGCGCCACTTCCGGAACCACTGTCCCA
Organism: Bombyx mori; assembly: GCF_030269925.1. Classification (NCBI taxonomy): domain Eukaryota; kingdom Metazoa; phylum Arthropoda; class Insecta; order Lepidoptera; family Bombycidae; genus Bombyx; species Bombyx mori. The sequence continues at coordinate 13,752,567 of NC_085130.1, forward strand.
TGGTGGTAGCTGCGGTCTGAAGTCGTCGATGAAGCAACGCCTTCTTCCTACACGAGTAGTAGATGGCGGTGTCATCGGCGAAGAGCGCCAGATGGGTCTCCGGAGACCGGGGTATATCATTGATATACAAACTAAATAGTAACGGGGAGAGGGCGGAGCCTTGCGGGACTCCAGCTGTGACGTGACGGGGCCGGGAACGCGTTCCCTCGACCCGATATCGGAACGAACGGTTCGACAAGTAGTCTCGTATGATGAGCACGAGTCTGTCTGGCACTCCCATGTTATACAGTTTGTATATCAAACCGTTGTGCCAGACTTTGTCGAACGCCTTCGCTATATCGAAGAAGAGGGCTCCTGTCGGAATGGGTTTCCGCCTGTTCAGCCCTAGTAAGATGTGCTCCGTGAGGCGGTGCACTTGATGGACGCACGAGTGTCTGGCGCGGAATCCAAACTGCTCGTCTATAAGAATTTTATTCGCGGATACGAAGTCCCAGAGGCGTTTACGAAGGAGCCGTTCGTATAATTTGCCTATCGCCGGGAGGAGACTGATGGGGCGGTAACTCGTGGTTTCGTTCTTCGGTTTGCCCGGCTTGTGTATGCCGATAACGTCCGCTTCTTTCCACGCCGCGGGAAAGATGCAGTTCGTCATGGCAGCATTTAGTATGGTGGCCAACATCGTTATCAGTTGGGCTGGTAACAATTTAAGCGCGCGGTTGCGGATGCCGTCGGAGCCGGGAGCTTTCCGTGGTTGTAGGCTATCGATCGCCTCCTTAACCTCGGAAGTGGTAATGGGGGGTAACGCGTCCGAGGGCGGCAGGGAAGCTCTGCGCTCGACCTCCCTGTCGACGAACTCGGTGTGTTCGGGGTCCGCGTGTTGAGTGCTGGTGGTGCACTGCTCTTGCAGTGCATCGGCCAGCAACTCTGCCTTGTCATCGTCATCGTAAGCCGGTGGTTGACCTGAGGGGCGTACGAGAGGCGGCATAGTGACGATAGTTTCGGACTTGAGGGTCCTAGCTAGTTGCCAGTATGCTTGATGAGTGGGCGCGAGTTCTTCTAAATAACTATCCCAGTTTTCGTTTCGGGCGTCGCTTAAGCGGGATTTGACCTCCCGCTGTAAGCGACGCATCCGAGTCCGGTTTGAATCCGTGGGATACCGATCGTAGGCCCGGATTGCCGCGTTTCTAATTCTTACGAGGTCCCTAAGATCGGGGGAAAGTCTGATGCGGTGGAAGCAGTCCTCCACATCGACTTGTTTCGAGGATCTTATGATCGCCGTCGAGACGTGATCAGTGAAGATGTTTATGGATTCGACGGTATCCTCGGGGGATGGAGTTGAATCCGGGCCGCAAGGGAGGATTGGTGGAGCGGTGTCTGCTAAGCACGTGCCCAGCTTCTTCCAATCCACCATGGTCCTCGTATCTGGTTCGCGGTTGACTGGGCGACCGAGCTGCATGACGACAGGTCGGTGGTCTGAGTCGAGTTCTGACATTGCCTCGATGGAGCGTAAGCGCAGAGTTACGTTCCTCAGCAGTGCCAGATCTATTGTGCTCGGACGACGCGCGGCGTTGTACGGATAGCACGTGGGGGTCGGGGGGTTGAATATTTCGAATGTGAGGTCGTCTATGAACGCGTCGAGACGCCTACCGTTCACATTCGTGCGATGGCAGTTCCACCTAGTGTGGTGGCAACTTAGATCGCCTGCCAGGATGACCGCGTCCCCCATACCGAGCAGAGTCTCGAGGTCACTGCTCAGGAGGGGTTTGTCAGGGGGGAGATAAACGGATGCGATGACGATCGGCTGGTGTCCCGTCAGCGCGATGCGGCACACTGACGCCTCGATATGTAAGAGCGAGGGAGTATCGAGAGGGACGCAGTGCAGGGCCCTCCTATAGTAAATGACAGTCCCGCCCTTGCGGGTGGAGAGTCTGTCATTCCTAACCATGACGTAATTCGCGACTTTGGGGTCGCGACGCGAGGGCTTTAGGAAGGTCTCCTGCACCAGAAGGATGTCGATGAGATTATCGCGGAGAAACTCATATACTTGGTCGCGCTGCCGCGCGAGTCCGTTACCATTATAGAATGCTAACTTTAAGGAACGCGGTTTTTCCCTACCGTTGTTGGCCATTGATTACCGGTAATCAAGCCAGCGTACGCTGGACGGACTCGATGACGTCCATATGGTCGAACGTCGCGTATAGGCGGTCATCGGCCGTGACCGCCCTGCGCATGGCGTCGGCGAACGAGCGCATGCGATCGATGTTAATCGCGGCGATATAATCACGCACGATTGAGAAGTCATTTACGGCAGGGCGCGCGGGGCCGGGGCGAGGCGCGGGACCGGGCGCGAGGGCGGGGCGCGGCGCGAGCAGGGGCTGGGGTGCCGGTGGTTTCCCTGCCAACGTGAGCGGCAGCGGTTTTGCCCACGCGGAGACGGTGGGCACCGGTGCCGGCACGAAGGCAGGTTTCGGCGCGCGGGGCGCCGAAGTCTTTGGGCCGACGGTTTTTGGAGGCGCGTTGGCCAGACGTTTTCGCGGGGCCTTGGGGCATCCGCGGTAGTTGGCTGTGTGGCCCTGCTTCTGGCAGAGCACACAGCTCGGCGGTTCGGTCGCGGTTTCCTTGACCCGCGAGCAGTCGGCTGTCGCGTGGTCACCGAGGCACTTTACGCACCGCGGACGCGCGTGGCAATTGCGCGCGGAATGGCCGTAAAGCTGGCAGCGGTGGCACTGCCCGGGAGTGCCTTTTTTATATGGGGCCTCGACGGTGACCCCGGATAAGCCGCAAACGGTGCGGAGACTTGAGGCAATCCGTTTGCCTTCTGGAGTTGGTTCTAGCGCGACGAGAACCATATTGAATGGGAACCTATCTCGGCCGCTGAGCATTCGGTGCACGCTTATAATCGGGTACGCCTGCCCGATGAGGTCCTCCTTGACTAGCTCGACGTCGAGCTCCTTCGGTACTCCACGTATTACTACGCGGAGCTCGCGATCCTCCTGGAGCGCATAAGTGTGGAAGCTTATGCGCTCCTTACGGAGGTGGGCTGTCAGCGCCCTGTGAGGCCGTCTTAATTTGTATGCCGTGCGCGATGTTACGCGCATGGACGACGTTGACGTTTTGTGCCTTACAGGCACGGGATACGCGATCCCACGCGGTCTTTTCTTATAAAATTACCGGCGGCGGCGCGGGAATTTTGAGGACGGACGCGGGTTGGGGTCGCGGCGACGGGGTTGCGCGGCGAGGGGAGTCGGGTGAGACCACGACTTTAGGCCGCGACGCGTTCGCGGCCTTGGGTTGTTTCGGCGCCGCGGACGGTTCCACGGCGCGGGCGCGTTTCTTACCGCGCGTGACGGTTTTGAACCCATCGGAGGTTCCGGGTTCGGGGCTGGCGGCCGACTCGAACTTCATCTCCGACTCGGAGTCGGAGCCGGAGCTCGATGCCGCGCCTGACGCGATCGACGCGGACGCGGGCGCGGGGGTGGGGGACGACATCGGCGAATCGCGGAGTACCGGCGCGAGAGGCGACAGCGGAGAGTCTCGGAGTGCCGGCGCGTCAAGGCCGGCCTTGTAAACCTCGAAGCGTGCGACTATGTCCGGACAGAAGTCGCGGACGAACTTAATGAAGAGCGCAGCGTTGGCGTCACTCATGGTGACGTGTGCCCGGGGGGGGCGTCCCCGGGACTTAAGGCACACTCGCCGAAAGGCGAGTCCCCTGAGTAGGAGTTCACCCCCTGCGCTTTACCAGCTACAAGGGGGGGAGTGCCTATGCCGTGAGAACGGCAGTCAGCTGGGATTGGGGTGGAGAGTTGGGAAGGTGGGGCCCCACTGGGTTGTGAGTACCACAACAAGCGGTGATCGGAGTCGGGGTTCAGTCTTTAAAAAGACTGTTTTGCACGCCGAATAAGATAAATAAATTTAATAATGAAATGGGTGAATGATAAATGAGTTGTCGTTTCGAATGCAAAACTACGAACACGAAATACGCTTTACCGATTCAAGGTCGCGATGCCAGCGACAGAGCGTCCGGAATGCAAAACAACGTCAACGACAATGTCGTGCAATCTAACACACAATCGCGATAGCAGCGACAATTTCTCGGAAAAACGCGTCCGGGCTCAACCGTGTTGCGATCGGAACTGTTGTGACTGAAAACTATTGCATTCGCTTATTTCAATTCATTCGATGATAGCAACAATAGCGCGATTCAGAAAAAGTAATTAACGTCATCTTTTTTTTTTTTTTTTTTTATGATTGAAAGTTTACTGGTGGCCCGAAGGCCTTTCCAGTTTCACCAGGACAGGTGGGCGAGCAAAGGCTCAGCCAAGAGGGGTGGGATTTGCTAACAACTGCCCGAGCGCCTCCGAAGGAGACCTAACAACTCAAGAGCAATTGTTTCGCGAATGAATCTACTACCGGATCGGAATCGCGACCCGCTGAGAAGATCCGGCGAGAAACTCAGCGGGCTGATGCATGGGTTAGCTAGCACGTCGACCTCTTTGTCGAGTTCGACGAGTACGGTTACCGGGGTCCCTAAGCCTGCCCCTAGTATTAGAGCTGAAGGCATCTAATGCAAAGGTTATTGGATCTGATGGATCCGTAAGGACGTGTCTAGGGCGTCGACGGTGACTGGCTCCTGCATGATCAGGATTCGGGGAGTAGTCAGCGGCGGCAACGATAAGGCGATTATCATGACGCATAGCCTTATCGAAGTATCGTTCCGACGCTGACTTCATGTATTTCCGAATTGATTCGAGGCCCAGGTCGTCGTGTAGGTCAACGTTCCTCACGAACCACGGAGCCCCGACAGCTAACCTGCAAAAGCGGGATTGTAGGGATTGGAGGGTGTCTATGTGTGTGCGGGCCGCGTGAGCGAACACCACACTCGCGTAAGTCATGACGGGCCTTATGCAAGTTTTGTAAAGTGTCACCTTGTTCCGAAGGGACATTTTACTCCGCTTACAGATCATGGGGTAGAGTCTACCGAGAATAAACGCGGCACGGTCACGGACTGATTTTATATGCGGGCGGAATGTCATCGATGCATCCAGGGTGACTCCCAGGTACTTGACCTTCCTGGCCCAGGGTATGGGTTGTCTAAAGAGAGTAATCGGGGGTGTGAGATTTCTCCTCCTAAACCGGGAGGAAATCCGTGTGGAGCTTCCCCTCTGAAATAGCACCGCAGTACTTTTCGCTGGGTTGATGTCTATGCGCCATTTTCGGAACCACTGTCCTAGGGCTAGGGCTGCGCTCTGAAGCTTCTTCGCGATTAGGGACTTATTTCTACTAGAATAGTAAACAGTCGTGTCGTCGGCGAATAAAGCTAAATGGGTCGGCGGCGACCGGGGAATATCGTTGACGAATAAGCTAAATAGGAGAGGTGAGAGGACAGAGCCTTGCGGGACTCCAGCTGTGAGAGGTCGTGGGGAGGAGCGGGTTCCCTCGACTCGATATCGAAAAGAGCGGTTCGACAAGAAGTCCCGTATGATGAGCACGAGACTATCCGGCACGCCCATGTTGAATAGTTTGAAAATCAAACCATTATGCCAGACTTTGTCGAACGCTTTTGCGACGTCGAAGAAGAGAGCTCCCGTGTATAACGGTTTTGGTCGATTAAGCCCCACAAGAATGTGCTCCGTGAGGCGGTGCACCTGTTGAACGCATGAGTGATTTGTACGGAATCCGAATTGTTCATCGATGAGAATGCCCTTGGATGAGACGAAGTCTCTGAGGCGTTTGTAGAGCAGACGCTCATACAGTTTGCCTAGAGACATGAGGAGGCTAATTGGGCGGTAGCTCGTCGGATGATTTTTTGGTTTAACGGGTTTATGTATGCCGATAACGTCCGCTTCTTTCCACACCGCGGGAAAGATACAGTTCGCCATAGCGGCATTGAAAATAGATGCCAACATCACGATGAGTTGGACGGGTAGAAGTTTAATAACGCGGTTAGATATACCGTCGGAACCGGGAGCCTTGCGAGGACGTAGGTCTTTGATCAAGTCTTTAACTTCTATCGGGGTGACGGGTGGTAACGCATCCGATGGTGGCAAGGAGGCTCTGCGTTCTACCTCACTGTCTACTAATTCTACATGAACAGGGTCCACGGATTGAGTGCTGGGCGTGCACTGGGTTTGCAATGTATCGGCCAGCAGCTCTGCTTTTTCGTCATCATCGAACGCCGCGAGTCGGCCTGAGGGGCCTACGAGGGGGGGCATAGTTACTACCGTATCCGATTTGAGAGTACGAGCTAAGCGGTAGTAAGACCTTTGGGAGGGCGCGAGTCCTTCTAAGAAATCAGACCATCTGGCATCTCGGACTTCGGCGATGCGAGACTTTACGTCGCGTTGTAGGGCACGCATTCGAATACGATTTTCCGCGGTAGGATACCTGTCGTAGGCGCGTATCGAGGCGTTCTTAGCTCTAAGGAGTTCCCTAATATCGTCGGACAATTTGAAGCGGTGAAGGAAGTCCTCCGCTACAACTTGTTTCGATGACCTATCTAATGTCGAGGTGATGTGTGACGTTAAGATGTCTATGGCTTCAGCGGTATCCTGAGGAGACGGGATAGAGTCCGGGTTAAACGGGAGCGATGGTGGATCAGATTCAGCCAGGCTGATGCCCAGCGTGTGCCAATCCACCACAGTCCTCGTGACGGGAACGGAATCGGGAGCGCGACCGAGCTTCATAACGACGGGACGGTGGTCTGAATCTAACTCTGAAACTACTTCGATCGAGTGTAAGCGCAGAGTTACGTTTTTTAATAACGCTATGTCGAGTATATCCGGGCGATGCGCGATATTTAGCGGGTAGTGAGTCGGGGTTAGCGGAGCGACGATATCGAAGGCGAGATCATCGACTAACGCGTCAAGCCGCCTGCCATTCGGGGTTGTGGTGTGTGAGTTCCACCTGATGTGTTTACAATTTAGGTCGCCCGCCAGAATGACAGAGCTCCCCATACCGAGCAGCGCCTCGATATCACTGCTTAGAACGATCTTATCCGGTGGAAGATAAACGGACGCGATAACGATCGGCGCGTGTCCCGTCAGTGAGATTCGGCACACTGATGCTTCGATATTAGCGAGCGCGGGAGGATCGAGCGGGACGCAATGCAGGGCTCTTCTATAGTAAATGACGGTACCACCACCACGGGTAGAGAGCCTGTCGTTCCTGACCATGTTATAGTTCGCGATTTTAGGGTCACGGCGCGCGGGCTTAACGCCATCTATTGTTTCGTACTGCAAAATCGCAAAAAAAGAGAATTGACCTTTTTGGCGGAAACACTCGAGGAACGAAGTTAAGTAATTTGTTTTATTTTCTTAAATTAGGGTTTCGTCAGCTTTAAGCGTGTAATAATGGTGGCTTATTATCTGTTTAGCATTTGTAATGGTGCACAGGTGTCGGAAAATGAAAAGAAGCTGTTGGACGTGGCTACTTGTGTTCCTCCAAAATATCCACTGAAGTCGCAGTAAATAAGAAGCACCATTTTTCTGAGTTTTTTATACACCTCATCTCGTTTCATTTCATTTCATCCCAATTTATTACAGTCTCAAATAAATCAACTTCATCTTATTTCGCATCTCTAATCATTTTTCATATAGTAGAACATACATAGTATTTAGTAATTGATGATTTTTTAAGCTGGAGATTGGCAATAATGGCAAGAAGCCGTTAGCAGAAGCGTCGATCGAATCGTTGTGTTTATTTGAAGCAAAGTCGCGGTAACCGCGCGGACTCACAATTCACTTAATTAAATAGCCATTGAGAGAATAAGATAGAAAAATAAAGTAAAAATACCGTTGTTATTGATCACTACGTATATACAATATAATCACGTTTGCAATTTCTATGCAGTAAGTACTACTGTACGAATTTACATTTCACTTTTAAATTCGCAAATTGACAAAATGCAATCATTTACGATTTTTGCGTTAGTGACATCTCTTAATGAGTAGTCTTCCTAAATTCTAACACGTTCTGTTGGCGTGGCATATAGTACATCCCGAAGTCAACAGATGGCAGTGTTATTTATTTAGTGACATCTATTGTCAAGTAGTGCATCAAACAATAGATCAAAACGATTCAATCTTTGACTCTGCCTTATGTTGTTTAGGACATTTTCAACATTTTCAAATGTGCTACTAACAACCATGATATCGAAAGGTAATTTTTCAATAGTGACAAATTAAATTTAACGGTCACGAATGATTTATATGAAGCATTATTGAGGCCAAGCCTTTAATTAATTATCTGAATACGTATAGACGTTTATAGGCGACAATGACTAAGGACCATTTTGTTAAATATCAAGTTGATGTAGAATTATTGATGGAACAGAGCAACTTGCACTAGAGAGTACGGAAGTTTCTAGTGAAGAGTTTTGGATAAAATTTGTGTGTTAATAAATGTTCAGAACTACAAAAATTAGCTTTGAAACTTCTTGAAAGGGGGCTTCTTGAGGGGCTTGTCGGGGGGGAGGTAGACAGAAGCGATGACGATCTGCTGGTGTTCCGTCAGCGATATATACCAGATACAGGTATATAGTAGATGTAGTTAGATTAGTTTAGTTTAGTTACTTTATAGATAGATGTAAGGGAAAAAATATATGTTTAAGTAATATCACCTTCACACTACACCTACCAAGCTTCATCTCTGCACTCCCCTAAGGTAGACTGTTAGAGAATGCCTATGGCATTAAGTCCGCCTTTATACTTTCTAGTATAAGAAGTTATAAATAAAAAAATAAAAAAAAAGGAAAAAATAGAATAGGAAGCTGAGGACAGCAGCCGGCGCCGAGGTGACTCCGCCGCGGGCATCACTCCGCGCAACCAAGACCATCAGCCCATCGTTTTATATATAAGTATATATAGATGTGATTTGCAGCCATATACGCAGCGAACAGCTCCCTCCCCTCTCAATGTCGTCCCAGCACTATACCCACCCCTGCCCCGTGTGGCAGGGAGTTTCTGCCCGGGTAGTGGGGTTTTCCCCGTGGCCCGCTCCTTGTCCCCTTCACGACGACCCCTCTTGCTTGTTTGCCGTCAGCGAGATACGGCACACTGACACCTCGATATGCAAGAGCGAGGGAGTATCGAGAGGGACGCATTGCAGGGCCCGCCTATAGTAAATGACAGTCCCGCTCTTGGGGCCGGTGAGTCTGTCATTCTTGTTTGTCATCCTCGGAGGATCGATATTAATCGAAGCATCAGTGTGCCGAATCTCACTGACGGGACACGCACCGATCATTATCGCGTCCGTTTATCTTCCACCGGATAAGATCGTTCTAAGCAGTGATATCGAGGCGCTGCTCGGCATGCGCAGCTCTGTCATTCTAGCGGACGACCTAAATTGTAAACACATCCGGTGGAACTCACACACCACAACCCCTAACGGCAGGCGGCTCGACGCGTTAGTCGATGATCTCGCCTTCGATATCAAGGCTCCGCTATCCCCGACTCACTACCCGCTAAATATCGCGCATCGCCCGGATATACTCGACATAGCGTTATTAAAAAACGTAACTCTGCGCTTACACTCGATCGAAGTAGTTTCAGAGTTAGACTCAGACCACACCCCCGTCGTTATGAAGCTCGGTCGCGCTCCCGATCCCGTTCCCGTCACGAGGACTGTGGTGGATTGGCACACGCTGGGCATCAGCCTAGCTGAATCTGATCCACCATCGCTCCCGTTCAGCCTGGACTCTACCCCGTCCCCTCAGGATACCACGGAAGCCATAGACATCGTAACCTCACACATCACCTCGACATTAGATAGGTCATCGAAGCAAGTTGTAGCGGAGGACTTCCTTCACCGGTTCAAATTGCCCGACGATGTTAGGGAACTCCTTAGGCTAAGAACGTCTCGATACGCGCATACGATAGGTATCCTACCGCGGAAAATCGTGTTCGAATGCGTGCCCCACAACGCGACGTTAAGTCTCGCATCGCCGAAATCCGAGATGCCAGATGGTCTGATTTCTTAGAAGGACTTGCGCCCTCTTAAAGGTCTGACTACCGCTTAGCTCGTACTCTCAAATCGGATATGATAGTAACTATGCCCCCCCTCGTAGGCCCCTCAGGCCGTCTCGCAGCGTTCGATGATGATGGAAAAGCAGAATTGCTTGCCGATACATTGCAAGCCCAGTGCATGCCCAGCACTCAATCCGCGGACCCTGTTCATGTAGAATTAGTAGATAGTGAGGTAGAACGCAGCGCCTCTTTGCCACCCTCGGATGCGTTACCACCCGTCACCCCAATGGAAGTTAAAGACCTGATTAAAGACCTACGTCTACGCAAGGCTCCCGGTTCCGACGGTATATCTAACCGCGTTATTAAACTTCTACCCATCCAACTCAACGTGATGTTGGCATCTATCTTCAATGCCGCTATGGCGAACTGTATCTTTCCCGCGGCGTGGAAAGAAGCGGACGTTATTGGCATACATAAACCCGGTAAACCAAAAAATAATCCGACGAGTTACCGCCCGATTAGCCTCCTCATATCTCTGGGCAAACTGTATGAGCGTCTGCTTTACAAACGCCACAAAGACTTCGTCGTCTCATCCAAGGGCATTCACATCGATGAACAATTCGGATTCCGTGCAAATCACTCAAAATGAACATTAAATAAATTACATATTCAGAATCATCAGATGAGCACCTATTATTTAAGAACAATTCGTCAGGTAGATCCCCAGCCCTCCTCTTGGATTTAACAAATTTCCAAAATTGCTTACTACACTTCAAGATATCATTATCACATTTAGTTATACATATATGCATTGTAACAGCAAATTTTTAAGGCTTTCTGTCTTTCACGAAGAACAGAAAAACATATAGTCGGCCAATCGACCATAACATTTCCATTTCCTATGAAATTTTCTTTTTTCTTTTATCAACTTAATTAAAGCAGAGAAGTAAAGAGTTAACCAGTAAGGGAAATTGGAGTTTGGGAATACTTATACGACAAAGGGAAGATCTTCCACCGAGCGGCTAATATTGCTCGGTAGACCGACGGTCCTAATGTTGTTGCTCGGAACTTGTATATATGCGCTTTATCTTGAAAATGTCGTAAGCGAGATTCAGGCATCTGTCAATTATCTTGCGTTGTATGATGGCTACCCGCCACAGGAGGTATCTCTTATGACCTTCACAGGCACATTATCTTTATCTATCTATATATATAAAAATGAATTGCTGTTCGTTAGTCTCGCTAAAACTCGAGAGCGGCTGAACCAATTTGGCTAATTTTGGTCTTGAATTATTCGTGGAAGTAGATAAATATGAAAATGCTCGGAATTAAATAAAAATAACAATATTGTTTTTCCTTTGATGTGTCCTCCAAAAGTTTAGGTCTTTTATTTATCGATTGAGGCACTATGAAGTCTGCCGAGTCAGCTAGTCAGAAATAATTTTGTCTAAGATTTCATAAAACTTGCCCACGGCCATGTCGACATCCAATTTCATAAAAGATTGTTTCCAATCAATTTTAGAAAGTTCCTCGTTAATAATAGAGTAGTCACTTTTATGGAAAAGCAATATAGACCGGCCAGGAGAACGAAGGGGCAGACTGGTCCTTCTGCGGAAGGACGGGCGCCCCGCGGACTCACCCGCGGGCTATCGCCCCATCGTGTTGCTGGACGAAGCGGGCAAGATGCTCGAGAGAATCGTCGCCGCCCGCATCGTCCGGCACCTGACCGAGACGGGTCCCGATCTTTCGGCGGAGCAATACGGCTTCAGAGAGGGCCGCTCGACTATCGACGCAATTCTGCGCGTGCGGGCCCTCTCCGATGAAGCCGTATCCCGGGGCGGGGTGGCGATGGCGTTATCCTTAGATGTAAGGAACGCCTTCAACACCCTGCCCTGGTCGGTGATCGCGGGGGCGCTGGAGTATCACGGCGTCCCCGCATACCTCCGCCGACTGATCGGCTCCTATCTCGAGGGCAGGTCGATCCAGTGCATCGGACACGGTGGGGCGATGTACCGCTTCCCCGTCGAGCGCGGTGTTCCGCAGGGGTCCGTCCTGGGCCCCCTGCTGTGGAACATCGGCTACGACTGGGTCCTGCGGGGCGTCATTCGGGGACCCCTCCCCGGGCTGAGCGTAATCTGTTACGCCGACGACACGTTGGTCGTGGCTCCGGGGAGGGACTACCGGGAGTCTGCCCGTCTGGCGTGCGCAGGCGTGGCACACGTCGTCACTAGGATCCGACGGTTGGGGCTCGAGGTGGCGCTCGACAAAACCCAGGCCCTGATGTTTCACGGGCCGGGACGAGCGCCGCCTGTGGGTGCCCACCTCGTGATCGGAGGCGTCCGCGTCGGGGTCGGGGTGACCGGTCTTCGGTACCTCGGCCTCGAACTGGACGGTCGGTGGAACTTCCGCACTCACTTTGAGAAGTTGGGCCCTCGGCTGATGGCAACGGCCGGCTCTTTGAGCCGGCTCCTTCCAAACGTCGGGGGTCCCGATCAGGTGGCGCGCCGCCTCTACATGGGGGTGGTGCGGTCGATGGCACTATACGGCGCGCCCGTATGGTGCCACGCCCTGACCCGCCAGAACGTTGCCGCGCTGCGACGTCCGCAGCGCGCGATCGCGGTCAGGGCGATCCGAGGATACCGCACCGTCTCCTTCGAGGCGGCGTGCTTGCTCGCCGGGGCGCCACCCTGGGACCTGGAGGCGGAAGCGCTCGCTGCCGATTACCGGTGGCGTAGCGACCTCCGCTCTAGGGGGGAAGGGCGCCCCGGCGAAGGAGTAGTTCGAGCGCGGAGGCTCCAATCTCGGCGGTCCGTGCTGGAGGCGTGGTCTCGCCGCTTGGCGGACCCGTCGGCCGGCCTCCGTACCGTCGAGGCGGTCCGTCCGGTCCTCGCGGACTGGGTGGGCCGCGACCGCGGATGCCTCACCTTCCGGCTGACGCAGATGTTGACCGGCCATGGGTGTTTTGGCCGGTACCTCTTTAAGATAGCCGGAAGGGAACCGACGGCGCAGTGCCACCACTGCGCGGACCGCGACGAGGATGACACAGCGGAACACACGCTGGCGCGTTGCTCTGGATTTGACGAGCAGCGCGCCGCCCTCGTCGCGGTCATTGGAGAGGACCTCTCGCTGCCGCGCGTCGTGGCTACGATGCTCGGCAGCGACGCGTCCTGGAAGGCGATGCTCGACTTCTGCGAGTCCACCATCTCGCAGAAGGAGGCGGCGGAGCGAGAGAGGGAGAGCTCTTCCCTTTCCGCACCGATCCGTCGCCGTCGAGCCGGGGGCCGGAGGCGGGAATACGCCCGTACGTCCCGGCCCCTGTAGGTGGCGGCCTCCCCCCGGTGAAGGTCAAGGGGCGACCTGAGGGGGTGAGGCCGCGCGGCGCGCTACCAGCACTCTAGCGCGCTGCCGTGGAGTGATTAGAGCGACCGGTCGACGGTGTATCGCGTCCCGACCCGGCAGGCTGGTTCTGGTCCAGCGGGGTATTCCGGGACACCAGCGGCACCGTCTGGGCGGCCCGACGGGCTGCCGTACCGAGACGGCTGACGTTTCAGAGCCTTCGATTCGCCTCGAAGGCTCCGTCGGCTGGGCGTCCTTGGGGTGAGCCGCGCCGTCTGGTTGTAGTGTTGACCGCGGTAGCCCCCCTACCTCATCCGGGTTCTGACCTCGGAGGGGATCGGACGTCGGGTGTAAGAGTGCAGGGGAGTCGTTTAGTGGGTGGGTCCTAAAATCCTTGGGCCCGCGGTCTGCTCACAACACCATGCAGATCGTTGAGTCTCACATACCCCGCGCGCCCCTCTTGCGCGGGGACCTCGTAGGAGGTTCGGCCCTCTACCCGAAAAAAAAAAAAAAAAAAAAAAAAAAAGGGGTCTCACGTCTAACCCCTGAATGTGAATGTCTAAAGCTGGATGATGATCATCCTCAGATACAAGAGGAAGGGACGAACGAACAACCTTACAAGCACAATCACTTATTTCTAAATCTAAGCATCTTTTATTTATATTAGAAATCGAATTAAATTGTTTACAACTATTAAAAGCTAAAAAATTATAAAGACCAAAGACAAGTAAATCCCACCGATCACCATTCAAGAGTCTACCAGGTCCACCAACACCGATCAGCTCCCAACTTATGTGCTCCTTTCAGAGGTTTTTTTTTTTTTTTGCTCTTGTAGGCAGACGAGCATACGGCCCACCTGATGGTGAGTGGTTACCGTCGCCCATGGACTTCAGCAATGACAGGGGCAGAGCCAAGCCGCTGCCTACCGCTTAATACTCTCCACAAGCCTCGTTTGAAGAAGGACATGTCATAGCGCTCGGGAAACACCGTGGAGGGGAGCTCATTCCATAGCCGGATGGTACGTGGCAAAAAAGACCTCTGGAAACGCACTGTGGATGACCGCAGTGGCTCCAGGTAGTATGGATGAATTCTACTCCGGTGGCGGGCGGTGCGATGGTAAAAACAAGATGCCGGTATCATCTCGAACAATTCCTCAGAGCACTCCCCATGGAACATACGGTACAAAATACAGAGGGAACCGAAGTCCCTCGGCAGACCCAGAGGTTCCAAACAACAAACACTGTGATGTCAGTGACCTATGGTCGTCCGGTGTGGCCACTTTTATCGGAATTCCTCGCATGGATGTTACGCGATACGCATGGACGTAATTGATGTTTTGTGCCTTGAGGGCACGGGACACGCCGTCCCACGCAGTCCTATCCTGGAGGATCACCGGCGGCGGTGCCTCGACTTTGCGGACGGGCCCGGGCTTGGGGCCAGCGTTGCCAACTCGAAATTCGTCAAGGTGGGAGGAAAGGGAGTAACGTAAATAAAAATTTCTTATTAACTGACAAGACTCAATCTAGAGCCTCAGACTCGTATTTGTCTTACTGCGTTATTATAGCTTATTTGACTTTATTCTTATTTGGCTTTACTTTAGTCATTATTACTAGAGTGATTATCTTTATTTTTACATATAAGTTGACTGATCCCCCCTTTACAGGGATTTAGTGACCGTATCCCCTGACAAAATGTTCGGCATGCGAACCCCGGTGGTAAAAAAGGCTAAGCCCGCAGTAGAGAACATAAGTATAGTTGCAGCGGGGGCGGGCCCTTCAGTTAGGCACAGTGAAGAAGAACGAGAGGTTGAGAATGTCAGCGATGCCCAAACCTATAAAACACCCTCACCCCCCAAAAATGTCCCAAGACAATCTCCTCCTAAGATTAAGACAAAGGCCAAAACAAACATTCCACAGGAGGCCAGGTCTGACGCTACGGAAACTTACTGTTCACCACTCGGTTCGAGGACAACTCAACCAACTCGGTACATTAACAGAATCTACGAAGCAAAAGCCTTTTTTTTTTTTTTTTTTTTTTTTTTTTTTTTCCGGGTAGAGGGCCGAACCTCCTACGAGGTCCCCGCGCAAATGGGGCGCGCGGGGTATGTGAGACTCAACGATCTGCATGGTGTTGTGAGCAGACCGCGGGCCCAAGGATTTTAGAGCCCACCCACTAAACGACTCCCCTGCACTCTTACACCCGACGTCCGATCCCCTCCGAGGTCAGAACACGAAGCAAAAGCCTGCCTCTCGAAGGTCAAAATGCAGGTGGTGAGCTCTCGCAATCTCAAAAAGGAGATTGCCTTTGAGATTACAAAAGCGGCAGAGAGGCTTTACCACCTTGTAAAGGAGGCAGAGGCAGACAAAGGGAGCTGTGCTGAGTTGGAGAACACTGCGGAACTAACCAAAACGCAGACCCCATCCCCAGTAGTTCCGACAGAGCTTGTGGGGCAACTTATGGATTCTCTCCAGAGTCACCACAGGGTTCTGGAGGACTGCAAGCGGCACACGCAGGCTCTGACGGAGCAACTAAAAAAAGCGCCGCGCTATGTTGCTGGCCAGGTAGCGACGTTCGCCGAGATCACCGCAACCTCGAAAAAGCAAATCCGGGAGCCTCTTCACTCGGTGATCGTATCATCTACCAGCGATCAGGACACCGGCGAAGGGGTTATCGAGAAGTTGAGGACGGCGGTCGATGCCAGAAATGAGGGCACCCGCATAGAGAGGCTTAGGAAAGCCAGAGACCAGAAGGTGGTTGTCAGTTTTGGGTCTCGGGAGGAGATGGTGAAGGTGATGGAGAGGATCAAGAGAGCGGGAAACCTGGTGGTAAAGGAGATGAAGAATAAGGACCCGCTCGTCATTATTAAGGACGTCCTCTCCTGTCACTCGGACGAGGAGGTCATCCAGGCTCTGAAAAGTCAAAACTACCACCTGATTGGGGACGTGCCTGCGGGAGATGTGAGAATAGCCGTCAAATACCGTTAAAGGACGAGGAACACTCACACTTGCCACATCACCCTGCAGGTATCCTCAGCATTATGGCAGAGGCTGCTGACGGCCGGAAGACTGCACATTGACTTGCAGAGGGTGCGTGTACTGGACCAGACACCGCTGGTGCAGTGCACTCGCTGTCTGCGCTACGGTCACACTCGCAAACTGTGCACGGAAACAGCTGACGTCTGCATCCATTGCGGAGACCTCAATTTTCGTGCTGACTGTCCCTCCAGGCTTGCAGCCAGGCCTCCCAGTTGCTGCAACTGCTCTCTGGTAAGAATGTCCAAGGTAGATCACCATGCCTTCGACAGCGAGTGCCCTGTCCGCATCAAATGGGATGCACTGTCCCGCCTGTCGGTGGCGTATTGTTAAGGTTGAGCGAACAGCACCCGGAACTAGCAATTATGAAAGCCGCCTCCGATCTGACCCAAAGTACTCAGTCATCCAAATAGACCTCCAGAGAAAAAACCTTGCAACTCAAGAACTTCAAATAGCGGCAAGCGAAAGAAAAGTTGCCTTGGCGTTGCTCCAGGAGACGTATGTGGGCGGGATGCGAGACTACCGAGGGGTGAGAATCTTCCAGTGCGCGGATCAAGGAGATGGAACGGTGAAGGCGGCGACAGCCGTCTTCGACCACGAACTAGACGTGACAGAGTGTCCGAAACTTACCAACAATTACATCACGGTCGTAAAGATCCGTACCCGCGCCTGGGAGATCACAGTGGTCTCATTCTATCTTGAACCGGATCAGCCCATAGAGCCATACCTGGAGCACTTGAAATGGATTCGGGAGGAAATGGGTCTGTTGAACATACTAGTCAGTTGCGACGCCAACGCAAAGAGCACCTGTTGGGAGGGCTCGATCATTGACGGCAGGGGCGAAGAAGTCTCTGGCAGCTTCGAGGAAATGGGCTTGCAGGTACTCAATGTCGGCGGCACTCCGACTTTCGATAACATCAGAGGAGGCAAGCAGTACACCAGCTTCGCTGACCTCACAGCCTGCTCGGAGGGACTCCATGGTCTCGTTGAGGACTGGAAGGTCGAGAGCGGCATCACGAGCTCGGACCACAACAGTGTTTTTTTCGAAACTAACCTAGAAAAGTCTAAAGGCACTAGCATTAGAAGAACAACTAGAATACTCAATACCAAAAAAGCCATAAGTCAATAAAATAGTATAGAAATTAACCAAATTAATAATAAATCGGAATTAGAAAATTTACACTCAAAATCTTAGCAAAGCCAAAATTACAAGCAGTCATGAAAACACACAAAAAATAACTTACCATACCGAAGAGACGCCGCATACGGAGTGCTGCACCAGCTCGAAGGCGGAGAGTCGTCCGGGAGTACCTGCAAGCAAAAGAAACTTATGAGTTCCAAGAGAAAAGGGCACAGGCGCAGAGTTGGAGGGGGTTCTGCGAGAAGCGGGACAGGGAGGGAGTATAGGAGGGCATCTACAGGATCAGCGGTAGAACCGCCAAAAGATGCGAGGACGTGCCTCTGATCAAGAATGGGTTGCCACTGAGCCCAAAAGAGAATAATTAAACGGAATAAAGAAGCCTGACCCATGCTTCCACCTTATTAGAAATAATATGGTCTGGTAAGCATGGGAATTATTGGAAAAATAGTGTAACTTCATTACTTTGGAAAGAAAAATTTGTTTAAAATCAAAAACTGTACGCAAATGATACATAAATATAAAACAAACATTAAACAGGTTTTACAAGAGCTCTGACAACGTCAGGGGAAAAGGAGAACTCGAAATTCGTCAAGGTGGGAGATAGGGTTCTACAAGTTGATAGTTTCCAACAAACCCTACTATGAAAAGTTGGTAGATCTACCACCTTGATAGATCTACCAACTTTTCAAGTCTTTTAGAGACCCTCCAATAAGAATCTGGCATCCTTAATTTACTTTTCGATTGGATAAGACATATTTGAATTATTTTTATTAGAAATCCAATGATAAAACAGAATTACACGCCGCTAATATTCTTCTTTTTCCCATCGTTGAGAAGATTATTGGACAGTCGTGGCATTCCGTGTCAGACAGTCATTCCGTCCGTCTCAGTCAGTGAGTATCTGACAGTCAGTCAGTCAGTCAGTCGGTCTGTCGGTATGTGGAACGAAACTGTCGGTTTACCATGTCATTGTGAAAGTTGTGTGTGTTGAGTTTCAATAATTATTATTGAAAAGTTTTATTGACTAAACTGAGTTCAATCGAATACGAGTGATGACGGAACCTACCGCTCAGCCATCCCTGACGTGTGCCAACATCAGAAGTGAGATCAGGACTCTACTCTCACTGGCGTGACGTGTTTGAACATGTTCGAAGTACAGCAGAAAAACATGATGCAGATCAGAATACTAGTAGTGGTACGCCGCAAGAGCGTGAATTCTCTGATCCTGCGGACAGAATGGAAAGCAGTCGACGTCGCCCAAAACATGTCATCTCGGATCCTCCCGAGTCCGAACCCTAGCAAGAGTCGTGCTTCGCAGAATCTACCACCGGATCGGAAACGCGACCCACTGAGAAGATCCGGCGAGAAACTCAGTGGGCTGTGTCTGAGAGCCGTTAGTGGATCGGGAGGATCCGAGATGACGTCGACTGCTTTCCATTCTGTCCGCAGGATCGGGAATGTAGATACCGGCGGCCACGATGAGAGGGTTCTCGTGTCGTGCCGCTTTATCGAAGTGGCGCATCGACGTCGACTGTAAATACTTACTAATGGACTCTAAGTCCAGATCGTCATGGAGGTCGACGTTCCTGACGAACCACGGGGCTCCGACGGCTATCCTGCAAAAACGGGATTGAATAATTTGGAAGGATTTTAAGTGTATGCGGGCCGCGTGAGCGAACACTACACTTGCATAGGTCATGACGGGGCGTATGCAAGTTTTGTAGAGTGTCACCTTATTTCTAAGGGACATTTTACTTCGCCTGCATATCATCGGGTAGAGACGTCCTAGAATGAAGGCGGCACGACGGCGTACCGTCTTAATATGGGGGCGGAATGTCATCCTTCTGTCGAGGGTGACGCCTAAATATTTGACCTTCGGGGCCCACGGTATGGGCTGGTCGAACATCGTGATTGGGCGAATGGCGGAGGCGGAGGTGTCGACGCACCTAAACAGGAGAGGTCGACGCACCTAAACGTGGTGTTCGGAGGGCAACCCCTTTTGAAGAGCACCGCTGTGCTTTTCGTGGGGTTGATGTCGATGCGCCACTTCCGGAACCACTGTCCCATGGTGGTAGCTGCGGTCTGAAGTCGTCGATGAAGCAACGCCTTCTTCCTACACGAGTAGTAGATGGCGGTGTCATCGGCGAAGAGCGCCAGATGGGTCTCCGGAGACCGGGGTATATCATTGATATACAAACTAAATAGTAACGGGGAGAGGGCGGAGCCTTGCGGGACTCCGGCTGTGACGTGACGGGGCCGGGAACGCGTTCCCTCGACTCGATTTCTGAACGAACGGTTCGACAAGTAGTCTCGTATGATGAGCACGAGTCTGTCTGGCACTCCCATGTTATACAGTTTGTATATCAAACCGTTGTGCCAGACTTTGTCGAACGCCTTCGCTATATCGAAGAAGAGGGCTCCTGTCGGGATGGGTTTCCGCCTATTCAGCCCTAGTAAGATGTGCTCCGTGAGGCGGTGCACTTGATGGACGCACGAGTGTCTGGCGCGGAATCCAAACTGCTCGTCTATCAGAATTTTGTTCGCGGATACGAAGTCCAAGAGGCGTTTACGAAGGAGCCGTTCGTATAGTTTGCCTATCGCCGGGAGGAGACTGATGGGGCGGTAACTCGCGGTTTCGTTCTTCGGTTTGCCCGGCTTGTGTATGCCGATAACGTCCGCTTCTTTCCACGCCGCGGGAAAGATGCAGTTCGTCATAGCAGCATTTAGTATGGTGGCCAACGTCGTTATCAGTTGGGCTGGTAACAATTTAAGCGCGCGGTTGCGGATGCCGTCGGAGCCGGGAGCTTTCCGTGGTTGTAGGCTATCGATCGCCTCCTTAACCTCGGAAGTGGTAATGGGGGGTAACGCGTCCGAGGGCGGCAGGGAAGCTCTGCGCTCGACCTCCCTGTCGACGAACTCGGTGTGTTCGGGGTCCGCGTGTTGAGTGCTGGTGGTGCACTGCTCTTGCAGTGCATCGGCCAGCAACTCTGCCTTGTCGTCGTCATCATAAGCCGGTGATTGGCCTGAGGGGCGTGCGAGAGGCGGCATAGTGGCTATAGTTTCGGACTTGAGGGTCCTAGCTAGTTGCCAGTATGCTTGGTGATTGGCGCGAGCTCTTCTAAATAACTATCCCAGTTTTCGTTTCGGGCGTCGCTTAAGCGGGATTTGACCTCCCGCTGTAAGCGACGCATCCGAGTCCGGTTTGAATCCGTGGGATATCGATCGTAGGCCCGGATTGCCGCTTTTCTAACTCTTACGAGGTCCCTAAGATCGGGGGAAAGTCTGATGCGGTGGAAGCAGTCCTCCACATCGACTTGCTTTGAAGATCTTATGATCGCCGTCGAGACGTGATCAGTGAAGATGTTTATGGATTCGACGGTATCCTCGGGGGATAGAGTTGAATCCGGGCCGCAAGGGAGGATTGGTGGAGCGGTGTCAGCTAAGCACGTGCCCAGCTTCTTCCAATCCACCATGGTCCTCGTATCTGGTTCGCGGTTGACTGGGCGACCGAGCTGCACGACGACAGGTCGGTGGTCTGAGTCGAGTTCTGACATTGCCTCGATGAAGCGTAAGCGCAGAGTTACGTTCCTCAGCAGTGCCAGATCTATTGTGCTCGGACGACGCGCGGCGTTGTACGGATAGCACGTGGGGGTCGGGGGGTTGAATATTTCGAATGTGAGGTCGTCTATGAACGCGTCGAGACGCCTACCGTTCACATTCGTGCGATGGCAGTTCCACCTAGTGTGGTGGCAATTTAGATCGCCTGCCAGAATGACCGCGTCCCCCATACCGAGCAGTGTCTCGAGGTCACTGCTCAGGAGGGGTTTGTCAGGGGGGAGATAAACGGATGCGATGACGATCGGCTGGTGTCCCGTCAGCGCGATGCGGCACACTGACGCCTCGATATGTAAGAGCGAGGGAGTATCGAGAGGGACGCAGTGCAGGGCCCTCCTATAGTAAATGACAGTCCGGCCCTTGCGGGTGGACAGTCTGTCATTCCTAACCATGACGTAATTCGCGACTTTGGGGTCGCGACGCGAGGGCTTTAGGAAGGTCTCCTGCACCAGAAGGATGTCGATGAGATTATCGCGGAGAAACTCATATACTTGATCGCGCTGACGCGCGAGTCCGTTAGCATTATAAAATGCTAACTTTAAGGAGCGCGGTTTTTCCCTACCGTTGCACGCCATCGATTACCGGTGATTAAACCAGCGTGCGCTGGACGGACTCGATGACGTCTATGTATTCGAACGTCGCGTATAGGCGGTCTTCGGCCGTGACCGCTCTGCGCATGGCGTCGGCGAATGAACGCATGCGGTCGATGTTAATCGCGGCGATGTAGTCGCGAATAATCGAAAAGTCGTTTAAGTGCGCGGGGCCGGGGCGAGTCGCGGGACCGGGCGCGGCGCGAGCAGGGGCTGGGGTGCCGGTGGTTTCCCTGCCAACTTGAGCGGCAGCGGTTTTGCCCACGCGGAGACGGTGGGCACCGGTGCCGGCACGAAGGCAGGTTTCGACGCGCGGGGCGCCGAAGTCTTTGGGCCGACGGTTTTCGATGGCGCGTTGGCCAGACGCTTCCGCGGGGCCTTGGGGCATCCGCGGTAGTTGGCCGTGTGACCCTGCTTTTGGCAGAGCACACAGCTCTGCCAAAAGCTTTTTTTTTTTTTTTTTAATTTCAATTTTTTTATTTAATTTTAATTTTTTTTTTTTTTATTTTTATCTTCGTTTTTGCCTGATATCTTTTTATTAATTTGATTGCATTAATTATTACGTTTGATTTAAATATTCTGTTTTGTATTTCAATTTCCACGTATTTTTTTATCTTTTGGCTTGTTTTGTCTCTGTTTTATTTAAATTAATATTTCATAGACACTTTCCCAGTTGGTGGGAGTTATTAGTATTATTAATTAGTGTATTTATTTATAATCATATTTATACATATTTTTTTTGTTTATTTATTTCTTTTTTAATTGTATATATATATTTGCTTATATGTTCAATTCAACAGATACAAGTGAATCTGAAACTTTTTATTCAGCTAACAGCGACGATAGCGATATTAGTGTGCCTTCTTTAGCAGAAACATTGTCTTCACGGTTCTCTGGTGTTCCTAGGAATTTTAATGTCGTTCATATCAATGCCCAGAGTATTGCGGCTCATTTCCCTGACATGCTTGCAAGTTTTGATTCTAAGAATATCCATGCTATACTTGTTTCAGAGTCTTGGCTTAAGCCATGTCTTCCTTCTACATCTTATACCATTCCTGGTTTTCAACTTTTTAGGAACGATCGTATTAATGGCGGTGGTGGTGGCGTTGCCATTTATATCCGTTCGTATTTTAATTGTGCAGTTGTTAATGTATCGGCACAGCCTACGCCGCCATATGCGGGCGAGCACTTATTTCTTGAAATAGAACTTCAACACACGAAGATGTTACTTGGTGTTTATTATTGTCCTTCGTCAAGTATAGATTTCTTTACTTCTTTTGAAACTCTGCTAGAAAATACAATGCCTTCATATACTCATACCATTATCATGGGTGACTTTAACACATGCCTACTTAAAAACAATTCTCGAACCACTTTATTTCGCTCGATGATCGAATCAGTAAACTTAACTGTTCTACCGTTGAACTCGACTCATCATTTTCCAAACTGTGCTCCTTCACTTCTTGATCTTATTTTCGTTTCTTCTCGTGACCACGTGGCTGACCATGGACAGTGTTCAGCTGACGCTTTCTCATACCATGATCTTATCTTCGTTTCATATAAAGTACGACCTCCCAAAGCAAAATCAAAAACTCTTCTGCTGCGCAGTTTTAATGGTATGGATCTTGAAAGTCTTCGAGAAGATGCTGGCAGCATTGACTGGACTGCTTTGACGTGCTCTACCTCAATCAATGAGAAAGTTGATCAGTTCAATGCCAAGCTAACTGATCTATATGACAAGTACGCACCCTTCCGACCAGTAAGAATTAAACATATGCCAGCGCCGTGGCTTACTGATGAAATTAAAAGTCTACTGACCAGGAAGGCAGCTGCTAAATTAAAATATAAAAAAAAACCAACCTCTGACAATAGTACAAATTATCACCGAATCCGCAATCACTGCAACAGAGTGTGTAGGGATGCACAACGCCAGCATATCCATAGTGCTATCGAAAATGGTGATCCAGCTAGAGTCTGGAAATTTCTTAAATCACTGGGGATTGGAAAATTACAACATGACTCTCATCTATCACATTCGAGTATTGATTTATTAAATCAACATTTCTGTGCGTCATCCCTTTATGACGGGACAATTAAATCTAATACATTAAATCACATTTTATCTCTTCCGATCCCAAATTGTTCTCCATTTGTTTTTAATCACCTAACGGCTTGTGATGTTAAGCGGAGCATATTATCCATAACTTCCAATGCTGTTGGAAGTGACTGTGTGGCCCGTAATATGATCCTTCCTATCCTAGACCAAATCCTTCCCATTATTTGTCATATCCTGAATGAATCATTATCTAGCGGCATCTTTCCAAAGGCTTGGAAAGAAGCACAGATTACACCACTGCCAAAAAAGCCGAATCCTACATCCTTTTCAGAATACCGTCCAATTTCCATTCTACCGTTTCTTTCAAAGGTTTTAGAACGCCTGATTCACAACCAGCTCAGTGAGTTTCTTACGAGAAACGAGCTTTTAAACCCTTATCAGTCCGGCTTTCGTCCTGGCCATAGCACGGTCACAGCCCTGGTGCATATTACGGATGCCATCAGATTTGGCATGGAGAGTGGGAAACTGACGGTGTTGGCATTGCTGGATTTCAGTAATGCTTTTGGCACCGTCGATTTCGACATACTTCTAGCCATCCTTAGCTCCATTAACATATCTCCAACCGTGGTTGATTGGTTTCGCAGTTACCTGTCTGGTCGCCGACAGCGTATTCACTGTGAGAATGCTTATTCTTCATGGTGTGAAACGCACGTAGGTGTACCGCAGGGTGGCGTTTTATCTCCTTTACTCTTTTCAATTTTTATAAATTCTATTTCTTTACAACTTACTTCTTCCTACCACCTGTATGCAGATGATCTACAGATATATACGCAATCTTCATTACCAGAGCTGACCAACGCGATAAAGATCCTGAACAATGACTTATCGATATTGTCCCGTTGGAGTAAGTCTCATGGATTGAGGGTGAACCCGTCAAAGACACAGGTCATTGTTGTCGGTAGTTCAAGAATGTGTTCGAAAGTTACATGGTCGCAGCTTCCGGCTATTTTATTTGACGGCGCACAAATTCCTATCAGCGATACTGTGAAAAATTTGGGTATCTTAATTGATAAAAACCTTTCATGGAACGCACAAATAAAAGAGGTTAGCCGGAAGGTGTTTGCATCAGCTGGATCGTTGAGACGGTTACGAAATTTTCTTCCAACTGCCACTAAAACTGCGCTTGCACAGTCTTTACTTCTTCCAATTCTTGACTACGCTGATTCCAGCTATCCGGATCTAACCGAAACACAACTTGATAAACTTGAGCGGCTACAAAATTTCTGCATAAGATTCATATTTGGGTTACGGAAATATGATCATATATCTGAATTTCGCACTAAGCTCAAGTGGTTACCAATTCGCCTTCGCCGCAATACTCATGTCCTTTCATTACTATACTGTACTCTCTTTAACCCCCATACCCCTACATATCTCAAAGAACGTTTCGAGTTCCTAGGTGATACGCATAATTTTTCTCTGAGATCATCAGATAACCTGAGACTGAAAATGCCGGTGCATTCATCATCATTCTTTGACAATTCATTCACCGTCCAGGCGGTTCGATTGTGGAATGCTCTGCCGGATGCAGTGAGAAGTGCTCCAACTTTAAACTGTTTTAAAAGAATGGTGAAGGAACACTACTTATCTGCTTAGTGCTGTTTGTTGCATCATTATCATTTATAATTTCCATACTGTTGATTTATTATGTGTGTGTAAGTATATTAGTATGTATTGTATGTAAGTATGTATATTGGTATATATTATATTATGTAAACGGTATATATCTGTTTATTATATGTATATATTTTCTATAATAATGTATTGTATATGGTACACCGCACCTGCTATATTTTTTATATTTTACAGAATTTCTGTAAATTTAATGGTTGTCTGGAAGAGATCGCTTTTAGCGATAAGACCGCCTATTGTACATATGTGCTTTTTGACTGTTTGTTTTTTTTAAAATGTAAATTGTGTTGGTGTGCAATAAAGTGTATTCTCTCTCTCTCTCTCTCTCTCGGCGGTTCGGTCGCGGTCTCCTTGACCCGCGAGCAGTCGGCTGTCGCGTGGTCACCGAGGCACTTTACGCACCGCGGACGCGCGTGGCAGTTGCGCGCGCGGAGTGGCCATAAAGTTGGCGCCTATGGCACTGTCCGGGAGTGCCTTTTTTGTGTGGGGCCTCGACGGTGACCCCTGATAAACCGCAAACGGTGCGGAGGCTTGAGGCAACTCGTTTGCCTTCGGCGGTTGGTTCCAACTAGCGATGTGAACCGATTACAATTTCTGGCTCCGGTTTATTACCGGCTTTTTTCTCAAAAAACCGGTTTTTTTAGGTATTTTTAGGTTTTTTCCATAAAGGCTAAATAATCACTAAATAAAACAAATTTACGTACAAACGAAGAGTTTTCTTCATACAATTAATTGGGTGAGCATATTTTATACAGGCTTTTAATGATCATATATATTATCCAATAATAAAAACCTTTTTATTTTTGATTTAATACTATTGTATTAAATCAAAATTTTGATGCAAGAGGCATAGTTGGTCCACTGCGTCATTCAGAAGCCTGCTCCTTCTGGATGTTAGCACGTGCTAGCCAGCAATTTCGGTGTGGTTTACTGTGGCGGCTTCAGTCTCAATATACATTCGCACTATATTCACTGCAGCCGCCGTGGCGTTCGGAATATCCCGTTTTCGCGAATGCAAAAAATCCAGAATACCAGGCTTTTTAAAATTGTTTGTGTTTTTTTCTGGATGTTCCGATGATAAAGCGAGAGTTGAAAATTCTTCAAGAAGATTCTCCAGTTCACGATGCACCATCTCTTTTGCAGACAACATGTGCTCTGGTTGGCGAAAGCCATTTCTGAGTGTTGGGTGTAGAAATGTGTAAGTAATGCGAGTGATATTACTCGGGTAATATTACTCTACGATGTAATGCAACATCACACATTACGCGAAGGAAACAAACATCACACTATCACCCAACATGTTTCTTTCTTTGTCGTGTAAACAAACATCACACTATCACCCAACATGTTTCTTTCTTTGTCGTGTAATGTTCCTTAATACACGAACGGAACCGAGCGAGCGAGACAGACCGATCGACGCAAAATAAATGAGCAAGAGACACGGAATTATTCCTAGTGATTTTGAACCGTATGCCCTGGCCGCTAGGTACATTTTTATACCTATGGTACGTCTGAATTTTAATATAGGTATTTGTGTTTATATTTTTCATGCGGCCAGCCGGTAGTTCCCCGCAAGTAGTTACTTAATTTTTTATTCGCAACTTTTGTAAAATCGCTAGTCGCTCGTAATTGTTTAGTAATATTTCATATTAATTTTTGTGTTTGATTTGAATTACTTAAGCACTTGTTTGAAGATAGTTTTATTATTTGTTTTAATGCGTGTTTAATAAGTGAAAGAAATAACGGCGTCTAAATGAAAGTACAGTCCTCCTTGGATGCACTTTGAAGATATCGCGCCGAAACAATGCATCCTCGTATAATATATTAATTAACATTATTGTCGAGCTCAATTTGCAGTCTAAGTCGCCATATGAAATCCGTTCATCCCACAATAAATTATATTAAGTAAAAAATAAAATTATTATATTATTAAGTAAGTCAATCTCTGTCAAGTAATATAACAGTGTATTACAATACAAAGTTCATACTTTGTATTGTAATACACTACTGTAATGACACACCCGAATCATTACCTAAGTGATGTGTATCAACACATCACTTAAGTAATGATTCGGGTGTATAGATACGATGTATTCGTCGTCACAGTATCTATTGAACGCACCGAGTAATGTTATGAGTGATGTGTAATGTTTTCGAGTAATATCACCTGTCTGTAAAAGTGATGTCATATCACATTACATTGGGAAGTGATGTTTTGCGCATGTCTACTTTGGATGCATTTTGAGGAGACCGCGCCGAAACAATGCGTCTACTGCTCTCGTATATTAACATTATTGTCGAGCTCAATTTGCAGTCTAAGTCGCCATATGAAATCCGTTCATCCCACAATAAATTATATTAAGTAAAAAATAAAATTATTATATTATTAAATAAGTCAATCTCTGTCAAGTAATATAACAGTGTATTATAATACAAAGTATGAACACATCACTTAAGTAATGATTCGGGTGTATAGATACAATGTATTCATCACAGTATCTATTGAACGCACCGAGTAATGTTAAGAGTGATGTGTAATGTTTTCGAGTAATATCACCTGTCTGTAAAAGTGATGTCATATCACATAACATTGAGAAGTGATGTTTTGCGCAAGTCTATTGTAAATACAAATTTGAAAAAAATCGATTTTTTAGACCTCGATTTTTTTATGAATCGATTTATCAGGTTACGATTCGAATCGATTTAAAAATCGATCTTTTTTGGAAAGAATCGCCATTCCTACGGTATTTATCGGTATGTATAAAAACCGGTTTACATCCCTAGTTCCAACGCGACGAGAACCGTATCATACGCGAATTTGTCGCGCCCGCTGTGCATACGGTGCACACTTACGATCGGGTACGCTTGCCTGATTAGTTCTTTCTTAATTAACTCGACGTCGAGCTCCGTTGGTACTCCACGTAATACTACGCGGAGCTCGCGGTCCTCCTGGAATGCACGGGTGTGGTAACCTATGCTCTCCTTTCGGAGGTATGGACACGAGTATGTGCGCTCGTTAATTTATATGGACATTTCGGTGGCAACAATAGCGCGATTCAGAAAAAGTGATCAGCACCATCTATTGGTATCTACTACAAGATCGCTCATTGTTCGAGTAGCCGACAACAAAGATCACGCGACAGGCCGGGCTCTCGTACTTGTCGGCATAGATTATACACTTAATATATTTGAGACTTGTCGGCGTTAAGCCAGGCTTTATACACATAAGGTATTTTATAATCAAAATACAATACAATTATATAAAACTTTAACATTACTATTTTATTACAAAAAGCTACCTCTTAGTTCTTACACAATTAGCCATTTTGTGTTGGTTATAGCAACTACAACATCTTTTATACAAACAAATGTAATTACTGCGAAACAATTCACAAAATATAGCTTAATATTCACAATACATATTTTTGTGATTTTTACATGACTGACATTTAATTTATTTTACTTGAATTACTTTTAAGTAATATTAACTAACATTGTTATTATCCAGCCTAATAATAGATGACGCCAACAACATCATTGCATAACAATTACAATACTTAATTAAATTATTTCTGATAATTATAATAATATAAATTATTATTAATATTTATGCTTTATTCATATTTAATTATTTATACAGTAATTTGTGTTTTTAAACAATAATATAAACATTAAACACATTCTGAACATTTTCACATCAAAACAGTGTCTGCTAATTATTAAATATGGTAGAATAAGTTTCATCTTGCTAATAATAAATAAATATAAATATTAACATAGAATAAACTAAACTTTAAATTATTATGTTAACTAGAGGTCCGACAGTAGTCGAAATTCGACTATAATTAATTGGAATTGTAAGTTTGTACCCTATTATGATTGTATTTTATACTTCTATAATCACAAATTTCGCCAAGACTACACTATAAAAAATATTAACAAAGACAAACAATATTTAATCTATTCTCAATTTGACAACTGACGTCAAGAACAAAAGTTTTTAAATAGTATGCATGCGTGTGTTCGTCAAATACATGGTATGTAGTGTGTGTAATATTTTCTTTATTGATTTAATGTATCTTATATGCATTATTTTAAAAAAAATATTAGCATTGTGCACTTCTTCTCTATATTTTCTATAAGTGTGGAAAATTTCATACTCCTCCGTCCGCGCAATTTTCGTAAAAAGGGATACAAAGTTTTTGCTTCACGTATTAATATATAGATGATTGCCAATAGTGGCGTTTGCGCTCATATACTCGTCGAGCAGTTGGAAGTGACGATCGACCCATAGCATTAGCCTGCAAGGTTCTCAGTGGGTCATCTATTGTTAGTTATTGGAAAGACTGAGCCACCTCAACCACCATCTACTATTAAAATAACAACAAGCAATAATTTTTCGAATTTGATACCACTGGACTATACCATCAGTTTTATTAAACAAAAGTATACTCTGAAGCTATCCATGTAGAAAATATTACGGTTTTACATAACAATAAAACCGATATTATGTGCCGAGAAGGAAAACATACAGCATTGTATTATGAAGAAGCAGTGTGTACTTAGCTTAAATTCCTTGTCTATGTCCAACCATAGACAGTCAGTTTAGTTCCATCTTTAGCCGCTAGGTGCTGCCAGCAAGTATAAAGGAAGCGCAGCCATCTTTGATCTTCATAGTCTTCACCAGGAAGAACTTCCTGCAATGCTGTATGTTTTCCTTCTCGGCACATAATATCGGTTTTATTGTTATGTAAAACCGTAATATTGATGTGCCTTTGGAAAACATACAGCATTGTATTATGAAGACGTGTTTGTTATCTGCTGGTGAAATTATTAAGCACAACGCTATGATGAAATAGGTAAGCTATAATAAAATTATGAAGCGCAATGATAATGTTCATAACCGCATACCTCACGTCATTTCGGATCCTCCCGATCCACTAACGGTGCTTTTAGGTACTTCAAGCACCGGTCACCGTTCTCGTCGAACCCGTCGCTTGCGACGAAGGGCTCGACGAGTAAATTAACCATCAGACACAGCCCACTGAGTTTCTCGCCGGATCTTCTCAGTGGGTCGCGTTTCCGATCCGGTGGTAGATTCTGCGAAGCACGACTCTTGCTAGGGTTTGTGTTAGCAACGTCATTAGGTTTGAGCCCCGTGAGCTCACCTACTAAAGTTAGGGTTACGCTGAAATAGCCCCTAGGGCGAAAAAAACCGCATACCTCCGTGAGAAGAGTGTGGGTAGTGCTAGGGAACAGACTAAAATTCCCTTTTTCCTAATCCACGCCATCTATCGGCTTAATGAAGAATTGTAACGCGCCTCCTAGCGGCCGAAGAAAAAGAACGAGCGGACGTTTTCGCACCGCGCGCGCAACATTAAAAAAAGGCTATTTAATTCAAAAATACTGTTTTTCGCATATTTTGCTATTTAACTTGTGCATGTGTCCGTGTGTCTTAAACTCCAGCATCCAGAGCAGTGCCCCGGGGACAGAAGACCACAAAATATATCAAGCAAGCCTTTGTGAGTACCTTCCCCCTTTTTAGTCGGCTTAGTTTTCTGGGAAATTAAAATTTAATTCAACAAACCTTGTTTATACAACAGGTAGGTCTGTGCGCTCCAGGAGGAACGCGCATTCCGTGAAGTACCCAAGGAGCTCGATGTTGAGCTCTTCAAAGCGGGTCTAGTAGGACAGTCCTACCCGATTGTAAGCGCGCATCGCATGCACAGCCGCCGCGACAAGTTCGCGAACAACATGGTGCTCATATATATTAATATACTCATAATTTTGAGTTTCTGTTTTATTATTATTATTATTGCTTTTGTTTTATTCCCAGATTGTATTCCTTTCATCAGTTGAATAATTAAAACAATTAAAATGACAATTGGTCCCTCCGGAATCCGGTTACTGCACTGTGGTTTATAGTTATTGTTTTTATTTAATTCTGGTATACTATAATTATGAAATGTTAATGAATGTAATATGGATGCACAATCTGAAGTTAATGAAATAAATAAAATAAATTGCGCTCGAGCCCATCCCGGAGGGCAAAATGAATTGCCTCGAATCTCAAACAGTTGAATTGACGGAACACAATCATTTACAATTTTTGGTTTAGTGACATCTCTTATTGAGTAGTCTTTCTAAATCCTAATACGGTCTAGTAGTGTAGCGAGTAGTACATTCCGCAGTCAGCAGATGGCAGTATCGTTTATTTAGCGACATCTATTGTCAAATAGTGACACCAAAACCGTACAATATACAATTTTTGATTACGCTTTACGTTTATTGTTTAAAGGTATTTTCTATATTTTCGAATGTGTTACTACTGAATAACTAATGACCTACTAAGGGATTTTTTTCAATAGTGACAAATTTAATTTAACGGTAAAGGATTGTTTATTTGTTTCATAGTGAAAGTTTAGACGTTTATAATCGATGGCTAAGGGCCATTCGTCATTACGGATCCACCCGATCTATTAACGGTGCTTTAAGGTACCTCAAACGCTGGTCACCGTCCTCGCCGAGCCCGTCGCTTGCGACGAAGGGCTCGACGAGTAAATTAACCCACAGACAGAGCCCACTGAGTTTCTCGCCGGAACTTCTCAGTAGGTGGCGTTTCTAATCCGGTAGTAGATTTTTTTTATTTTTTTTATTGCTTAGATGGGTGGACGAGCTCACAGCCTACCTGGTGCTAACTGTGTTAGGAACATTATAATAGGTTGGGGAAAAAGTTTCTTCGCATTTTTTCAGAAAATTCACAACATTTTTAATATAGTTTATTTACTTTTAACTAAAGTATGCAGGTACCATTTTGTTCGATAACTTTTTGCCATCTTGTAGGTGTCTTGTAGGATCCCATTGCTATAGAAATTTTGTGGCTTCTGATCAAAATACCGCGACAATTGGTTTTGGCAGTCCTCTCGTAATGTTAACCTGACACTGCCTAAAGAATTCTGAAGAGACCGAAACAGATGGAAATCTGAAGGTGCAAGGTCAGGACTATACGGCGGATGCATTAACACCTCCCAGCCAAGCTCTCTTAATTTTTGCTGAGTGGCTAAAGATGTGTGACGTCTATTCTTATCATGATGAAAAACCACACCCCTTCTGTTGATTAATTCCGGCCGCTTTCTCTCAACTTCTTGCTTTAATCTCATCAGTTGTTCGCAGTAGAGTTCAGAATCGAAGGTCCTGCCTGGTGGTAACAGCTCATAATGAATAATGCCCTTCCAATCCCACCACACACACAGCCTCACCTTGTTGCGAGTTAACCCGGGTTTCGCCACAGTCTGTGAAGCCTGACCAGCCTTTGACCACGACCTTTTTCGCACGTTCTTGTCGTACGTGATCCACTTTTCATCACCAGTTATAAACTTCTTCAAAAATGGTTCGGTTTCATTACGTCGTAATAAAGAATCACAAATGAGTACACGGTTCATTAGGTTTCTTTCAACGAGCTCGTGAGGTACCCAAATAGGGAGCTTTTTTGTGTACCCAGTTTTTTTCAAATTCGCCAAACTGTTTTGTGGTCAATTCCTAGTTCTTCAGCTACGTCGTAACTACTGATATGCCGATCTTGCTCCACTTTTTTACTGGTGGTAGGACCTCTTGTGAGTCCGCACGGGTAGGTACCACCATGCCTATTTCTGCCGTGAAGTAGTAATGCGTTTCGGTTTGAAGAGTGGGGCAGCCGTTGTAACTATACTGAGATCTTAGAACTTATATCTCAAGGTGGGTAGCGCATTTACTTTGTAGATGTCTATGGGCTCCAGTAACCACTTAACAACAGGTGAGCTGTGAGCTCGTCCTACCACCTAAGCAATAAAAAATAAAATAAAACAAACTTTTCCAAAAATGGCTCCATTTTATCCGTAATAAGGCGACCAGAGCGACGTGCATCTTTGACATCAAAATTTCCGGATTGAAAACGCTTAAACCAAAGGGGAATGCCCACTCTCCATAGTGTGCTAGGTCCAAGGTGGACATCAAATATTACTATAAAAATGGACTGATTCAAATTCTTAAATATATTAGACATCTAAAAAATATATTGAAATTGACGCCACTATTATAAAAAATATAATACAAATAAAAACTCGTCAAAACGAGTTTTTATTTGTATTATATTTTTAATTAACCTCAAAAGGTTAATTTTCCATATAAATACTTCAAGAACTTTTCTTTTTTTAATGTTTATGTTCCTAATGTATTTTTATCCAATTGTAGTTATTAGGGTATAAAAAACACACATACTTCTTTAAATATCTATATTTTCTTCATCTTCATACACATAAATCATAAATCATCTAAAAATAGCACAGGAGAGCATATACACGGTTTTAAATCTCGGTCAGGTTAAAACTACAATTCACACAATGTTTTTCAGTCGTAGTATGAAACGTTATTGATAAAAGCAAAATAAATCGAAGAAAAATCAAAATACAACCATTTTGAACGCAAGCACAAGCAGCAAGCGAAGTGTCAGTCAGTCTGATTAAAATCAGTGTTGTCAGTATAAAGAAAAATAATTACATGAAATTCATATATCGATCATTTTTTTAAATAACCGATAATTGATTTATTTCTTAATCTTTTTTTTACGAGTACACATTATTTTTTATTTTTTATGTTTATGTTTTAGTTGTACATATTTAAATAACAATACAAGTTAAGTTTTTTTTTATTGCTTAGATGGGTGGACGATCTCACAGCCACCCTGGTGTTAAGTGGTTACTGGAGCCCACAAACATCTACAACGTAAATGCGCCACCCACTATGAGATATAAGTTCTAAGGTCTCAAGTATAGAAACAAGTTAAAGTCCAATGGGTATGTCTTTGATGTTATTTTATGTGCTTATAATCGATTAAAATCGATTGATTAATGATAATATTTCAAATGATTTATTTATATGTTTTTTTTATATACTTAAAATGTTCACTTAATACGTAAAAGGTTTTGATGCTGGCAATATTTTCCCGCAAAAATAAAAATCTTGTTTGTTTCTACAGAGTTACTTTTTTTAAACTACTTATTGTAAACTGTAGTGGCGCTTATTTGGAAGAAAGTAAATGCATATTTATTTATGACAAAATTAATACACTAAGTATTTTATCTCTAATCTATTGTCCGCCTTGGGCCTGAAATGGGCATTCCCCTTTGTGCTACTCTCACAGACACTGCACTAGGTCCATAAACATCGCAAATGTTTTTCGCGGCTTGCGATGCATTTTTAACTCTTTTGTAGTAAAATTTTAAAATTTATCGAATTTCTTCATTAGATTCACTCACCTTGACAGTACGAAAAATAAGTAAAAATCACACATTTTCCTAATTTGAATTTGGAATTATCTTCTTTATAAATTAAACTTTTAATGATATCAAAACCAACCAGATACAAATAGTATAGCCAAAGAGATTTTATTACAAGTCCATACATACTATAATGCGAAAAGACTTTTTCCCCAACCTATTATTTAAATTGCAGTACTATAAACAGACTTAAAATTAATAACAAAGTCTATTGAAGTATAATTAAAATATATTTATTTAGAGCCAATCCTCGTCCCCATTGTGTAAATATTATTATTAAATGACTTAAACACTAGTTTCATGACTATAGTGAACTGCTGTTCACTTCAGCTCTGTCAAAAAAACGCGGGACGACCGCACACAAATATGGCAGATTTTTGTCACGAATTGAGCAGAGCTACCAACAATTATAATTTTTGAAGGCAGAAAGAACCGGACGATCTCTGAAACCGAATAAGGCAATATATGTACTTTAAGTGAAGCGAAGATTATGCGAAATTGTAGTAATAAAAAACTAATGATCACAGGGAAAGTTGAAGGCAACAGATCTAGAGGCCGCAGCCATACTCGTTGGTCCGATCAGATCCGCACCGCTTTGGACAGTACAGTGTACAGCGCGCTGCATGATGCCGTGGACAGGGGAAAGTGGAAAAAAATCCTAAGATTGAAGCTCATGGGTGATGGTGGTCACGACCCTCAGACATGAGGAACACGACTCGAGGAGGAGGTAGTAATAAAAGAAAGTATAACTAAACAGTGATTGAATTTTTCGGCGAAAGCCAAAAATTGGTAATCGCCTGCGGGATTCGAACACCGTTGCATCGCCACATACGAATGCAACGGACGTCTTATCGTTTAGGCCACGACCACTTAAATGATTAAAAGATTCTGCGAAGCACTGCTCTTGCTAGGGCCAGTATTAGCAACACTCCGGTTTGAACCCCGTGAGCTCGCTTACCCGTTGGGGCGAAGCTGAAATAGCCTCTCAAGGCTATCAAAATAGGTGAGAAAAAAAAGGGCCATTTTGTTAAACACCAAGTTGATCTAGAATTATTATTGGTCTATAGTAACGACCTCATGTTGTTCGGTGGCTATCGGTTGCTCAAACCTGACGAGGTTCCTAACACGAACCCTAGCAAGAGTCGTGCTTCGCAGAATCTACCACCGGATCGGAAACGCTACGAGAAACTCAGTGGGCTGTGTCTATAGGTTAATTTACTCGTCAGGGCCCTTCGTCGCAAGCGACGGGTTCGGCGAGGACGGTGACCGGTGCTTGAGGTACCTAAAAGCACCGTTAGTCGATCGAGAGGATCCGAGATGACGTGTTTTGGGCGACGTAGACTGTTTACCATTTGGCCCGCAGGATCGGCTATGTATTTACCGGCAGCCACGATGAGAGGAAGCTGCGGCCTGGTATCACCTCATCCCGCAGTATGTGCGGGTGAGGTTGCAGGCCCAGCAAAATCTGGCGCGATAGCAGGGACAGACTGTTACGTCAGAAATGACGTAATCGCCCGAGACCTAGATGTGGAGTCGCTCGAGGAGTTCATCCGGAGGCTAACTCGTAATCTTTACGAGCGGGTTGACGGCGGACCCCACCCCAGGTACCATCACCTCGCCTATTTCTGCCGTGAAGCAGTAACGCGTTTCGGTTTGAAGGGTGGGGCAGCCGCTGTAACTATACTGAGACCTTAGTACTTATATCTCAAGGTGGGTGGCGCATTTACGTCGTAGATGTCTATGGGCTCCAGTAACCACTTAACAACAGGTGGGCTGTGAGATTGTCCACCCATCTAAGCAATAGAAAAAAAAGTGTGGATATCCATGAGCCCGCAGATGAAGGCTGATTATTGTGATGAAGATGGAAATAAACAATTTATGGGATACCTATTGGAGGAACAAAGAAAACCACAAACTTCTACAACCGGAATTTCGGAAGAATGTCTAGCAAGAATCATAGAAAATTTTGCTGAAATAAATAAAGATTCATCAAAACCATTTAATATAGGGAGAATGGCAGAACAAAATTGCGACGATTGCTAATTGGAGTATCATTCTTGTTCTTATAGGTTTTTTTTTATTGCCTTTGTAGGCAGACGATCATACGACCCACCTGATGGTGAGTGATTACCGTCGCCCATGGACTTCAGCAGGGACAGAGCTTAATACTCTCCACAAGCCTCGTTTTAAGAAGGACATGTCATAGAGCTCGGGTAACACCTTGGAGGGTCAACGGTAATTCACTTAATGCGTCTTGATATTCAGTTTGCAGGAATTCCAAAATACTTGGGCCATTCAGTGTAGCGGGCAAAATAAGAGGCCCAATTAAGATGTCGTCTATCATTCCAGCCCATACATTCTATGAAAACTTGTGCTGAAAGCTACTGGGTATCACGGTAACAGCTGTCTTAAGACACGTCCATGGAATTATACCTGAAATCTGGGGTCTGGAGTCTATTGTTTGACATGACGTGTCATTTATTTAAGTTTTTAAGAGTCATATTTAAACCATGACAACTTTTGAACTATCTTACTTAGGCATGCATGGCTTGGATATAGAGATTATTTTAATGAAAATACCCTGTATTATGAGAAAACAAAAAAAAAATAGCTTGATAATGGTTAGTTTTCATGAAAAAAACTAAAAACTAAAAAAATGCAATAAAAAACTATAATTTTTATTATATTAATACTGTTTTTGTTATCTTGTAACAAATATATTGAATAAAATGTATCATAAATTCATTATCTACATTATTAGCTTTCAAATTACACTTCTTTCGTCTTCCTAAGACGTCTACATCGATCGCAATGATTAAATCAGTGCAGGCGCCAAAGCTGTGAAGTAAAAAAAAAACACAAAATGGCTGCCATTTTAGCATGGAGGAGCCAAGACAAAATTGGGATAGTGATTTGTCGATAAAATCTCCATATTTTACCTTAAGTCTCCAACACTGGTACACGGACACATTGTACAATGCTAACGACACCGCGACCAAAATTACGAATCCCTCCGCGACAATCTGTTAGGACATTTTATTGGTGCAGGAGACATTTTTTTTTTTCGGGCCGGGGGCCGAACCTCCTACGAGGTCCCCGCGCCTAGGGGGCGCGCGGGGTATGTGAGACTTAACGATCTGCAGGTGTTGAGAGCAGATCGCGGGCCCAAGGATTTTAGGGCCCACCCTTACACCCGACGTCCGATCTCCGTCCGGGGTCAGAACCCGGTCAGAGTAGGGGGGTTCCCGCGGTCAACACTACAACCAGACACGCGGCGCCACCCCGAGGACGCCCGACCGACGGGTCGTCGAGGCGATAGTCGACGACCGACGACGTCAGTCTCCGCGGTACGGCGGCCCTGCCAGGCCGCTCAGGCGATGCCGCTGGTGTTCCGGGATACCCCGCTGGGCCAGAACCAGCCTGCCGGGTCGGATTGG
Organism: Bombyx mori; assembly: GCF_030269925.1. Lineage (NCBI taxonomy): Eukaryota > Metazoa > Arthropoda > Insecta > Lepidoptera > Bombycidae > Bombyx > Bombyx mori. The sequence goes on from NC_085130.1 coordinate 13,790,739, forward strand.
TGCAGGAGACCTGCCTTAAGGTAACATTCTGATGTTGGCGATCAGGGCAACAGGTGACCACGACAAGCGACCGCGACCCTGGTCGCCTGTTGCCTGACGACCAGTGGCATTCCGATGTCAGCGACCGCGACCGACGGCCAGTCTGCCCGGAGTTTTTATTGTATAGAGTTGTGTTCTAGTGCTCAGTATAATTATGTCGGACAATTTATCCGCAACTAGGAAAAGAGCCAAACAGATTTTATCAGAAGAAGAAGAAGAAGAAGTTGATACACTCATTTTGTTTGCCTTGCTTTCGGAAACAATAATGAAAATCGACTCCTTACTACACGACACGATCACGACAAGATGAAAGTTGTTTTCAATCACTGATAAACCGCCATTTAAATTATAAAAAAGAAAAATTCAGGAAATATTGTAGATTAAATCAAACCAGTTTTATTTTATACCGAGTTTAATCCAACAAGACATAAAACCAAAAAAGAATGGCACATCAATCACCTCCGAGCACAAACTTTTCCTTACGTTGAGGTAAAAAAATAGTTATCCAATTCCGTAGAGGATTCGTTTTGTAAACAATTATCATTTATTTCAGTTCGTTGCGCTGAGACACTTAAATCAGTCGGTCCAATAGGTGAGGCTACACTAGTAGAAGAATACACATATGTGGCTGAATTTCCAAGTCGTGAGGATGCTGAACTTGTTATAGTTTGATTAGAATCTGTATGGTTAGGTGTGCTTGATATTGAATACGAGCTGATGTATTGTATATTGAAAAGCTTGCATTTCGTACTCTCCCATAATGCTGAAAATCTTGGTTTTCGCTTCCACCTTTAAGATTGGAGGTAATTTGGTCAGAATCGATCCAATGTGGGCGCAAAAAGAATTTATGCCATCAAAGTGTTTTTCTTCAGTTGTGAGGGCCTTCATTTCTTCCCTGCCTCTTTTGATCTCTCTGTTTTCAATATTGTAATAATGACTGATGTGCATCGCTCATTTTACGTTTTTGCCTTCTACGTGCATTGTCTGTTGACTCTCCACTTATATCTTCTTTATTGAATCACATTCAATTGAATCACATTAACTAATTGTTTCAGATTTCTATCTACTGGCGAAACTTAAGCGTCTCTAGAGTTTACCTATCGCATACTAGGCTGCACTAAAAGTATCGGGAATGGAATATTTCCACTGTTCCTGTCATATTAAAATCTTTTTAATTGAAAACTCCTTGGTTTTAAAAATCGAATACCATTTATTTATTTAAAAAAAGATTCTCGGTCTTGTCACGAGGTTTTGTCAAACTTGTTTAGTCGTTGAGAAAATGGAATTGACTCGAGAAAATTCAAGAGCGATGATTTATTATAACTTTCGAAGTGGTTTAACACAAAAACAGTGTGTTGACCGGATGATTTCTGCATTTGGTGATGAAGCCCCATCCAAAACCACAATTTATCGCTGGTTTGCTGAGTTTCAACGTGGACATGTCAAACTCAGTGATGATCCCCGTCAAGGTCGTCCAAAAACTGCAGTCACCCAAGAAAACGTTGATGCTGTGCGTAAGCTGATTGAGGAAGATCGACATGTGACATACCGCGAAATTCAGGCTACTTTAGACATTGGCATGAGTCAAATACAAATAATCTTGCATGAACAATTAGGTGTAAAAAAGTTGTTTTCCCGATGGATACCGCATTCGCTCTGTGAAGAGCAAGAAGCTGCTCGCGTTACTTGGTGCGTCAGAACTCTCGAAAGATTCCACGCAGGATCCTCAAATGCTGTATACAACATTGTATCAGGTGACGAATCCTGGATGTACGCGTACGAACCCGAAACAAAAAACCAGTCACGAGTTTGGGTGTTCGAAAATGAGTTAAAGCCAACAAAAATTATTCGTTCACGGAGTGTTGCAAAAAAAATGGTGGCCACGTTTGTCTCCAAAACCGGCCATGTTACGACTATTCCTCTTGAGGGACAAAGAACGGTTAATGCAGAATGGTATGCTAGCATTTGTTTGCCACAGGTCGTTTCTAAACTCCGTAAAGAGAACTGCAACCGCCACATCATCCTCCATCACGACAATGCGAGTTTTTTTTTTTTTTTTTTATGATTGAAGTATTGCTGGTGGCCCGGAGGCCTTTCCAGTTTCACCAGGACAGGTGGGCGAGCAAAGGCTCAGCCAGGAGGGGTGGGATTTGCTAACAGCTGCCCGAGCGCCTCCGAAGGAGACCTAACAACTCAAGAGTAGCTGCTTCGCGAATGAATCTACTACCGGATCGGAATCGCAACCCGCTGAGAAGATCCGGCGAGAAACTCAGCGAGCTGATTCACGGGATAGGTTGCACGGCGAACTCTTTGTCGAGTTCGACGAGTACGGTTACCGGGGTCCCTAAGCCTGCTCCTAGTGTTAGAGCTGAAGGCGTCTAATGCAAAGATTATTGGATCTGATGGATCCGTAAGGACGTGTCTAGGGCGTCGACGGTGACTGGCTTCTGCGTGATCAGGATTCGGGGAGTAGTCAGCGGCGGCAACGATAAGGTGATTATCATGACGCATAGCCTTATCGAAGTACCGTTCCGACGCTGACTTCATGTATTTCTGGATAGATTCGAGGCCCAGGTCGTCGTGTAGGTCAACGTTCCTCACGAACCACGGAGCTCCGACGGCTAGCCTGCAAAAGCGGGATTGTAGAGATCGGAGGGTGTCTATGTGTGTGCGGGCCGCGTGAGCGAACACCACACTCGCGTAAGTCATGACGGGCCTTATGCAAGTTTTGTAAAGTGTCACCTTGTTCCGAAGGGACATTTTAGGTACCATGGGGTACCATGATCTGTAAGCGGAGTCTACCGAGAATAAACGCGGCACGGTCACGGACTGATTTTATATGCGGGCGGAATGTCATCGATGCATCCAGGGTAATGCCCAGGTACTTGACCTTCCTGGCCCAGGGTATGGGTTGTCTAAAGAGAGTAATCGGGGGTGTGAGATTCCTCCTCCTAATACGGGAGGAAATCCGTGTGGAGCTTCCCCTCTGAAATAGCACCGCAGTACTTTTCGCTGGGTTGATGTCTATGCGCCATTTTCGGAACCACTGTCCTAGGGCTAGGGCTGCGCTCTGAAGCTTCTTCGCGATTAGGGACTTGTTTCTACTGGAATAGTAAACAGTCGTGTCGTCAACGAATAAAGCTAAATGGGTCGGCGGCGACCGGGGAATATCGTTAACGAATAAGCTAAATAGGAGAGGCGAGAGGACAGAGCCTTGCGGGACTCCAGCTGTGAGAGGTCGTGGGGAGGAGCGAGTTCCCTCGACTCAATATCGAAAAGAGCGGTTCGACAAGAAGTCCCGTATGATGAGCACGAGACTATCCGGCACGCCCATGTTGAATAGTTTGAAAATCACACCGTTGTGCCAGACTTTGTCGAACGCTTTTGCGACGTCGAAGAAGAGAGCTCCTGTGTATAACGGTTTTGGTCGATTAAGCCCCACAGGAATGTGCTCCGTGAGGCGGTGCACCTGTTGAGCGCATGAGTGATTTGTACGGAATCCGAATTGTTCATCGATGAGAATGCCCTTGGATGAGACGAAGTCTCTGAGGCGTTTGTAAAGTAGACGCTCATACAGTTTGCCTAGAGACATGAGGAGGCTAATCGGGCGGTAGCTCGTCGGATGATTTTTTGGTTTACCGAGTTTATGTATGCCGATAACGTCCGCTTCTTTCCACACCGCGGGAAAGATACAGTTCGCCATAGCGGCATTGAAAATAGATACCAACATCACGATGAGTTGGACGGGTAGAAGTTTAATAACGCGGTTGGATATACCGTCGGAACCGGGAGCCTTGCGGGGACGTAGGTCTTTGACCAAGTCTTTAACTTCCATCGGGGTGACGGGTGGTAACGCATCCGAGGGTGGCAAGGAGGCTTTGCGTTCTACCTCACTGTCTACTAATTCTACATGAACAGGGTCCACGGATTGAGTGCTGGGCGTGCACTGGGTTTGCAATGTATCGGCCAGCAGCTCTGCTTTTTCGTCATCATCGAACGCCGCGAGTCGGCCTGAGGGGCCTACGAGGGGGGGCATAGTTACTACCGTATCCGATTTGAGAGTACGAGCTAAGCGGTAGTAAGACCTTTGGGAGGGCGCGAGTCCTTCTAAGAAATCAGACCATCTGGCATCTCGGACTTCGGCGATGCGAGATTTTACGTCGCGTTGTAGGGTACGCATTCGAATACGATTTTCCGCGGTAGGATACCTGTCGTAGGCGCGTATCGAGGCGTTCTTAGCTCTAAGGAGTTCCCTAATATCGTCGGACAATTTGAAGCGGTGAAGGAAGTCCTCCGCTACAACTTGTTTCGGCCTTGAAGGCCAGAAACTCGGAAGTGAGCTTTGGGTAGCGAAGCTGGAGAAATTCCGCAAATACAGCGTCCATGGTGGCTACGTGCCCAGGTGGGGCTACCCTGGGTCTTAGAAAACACTCGCCTTGCGGCGAGACCCCAACTTCTCGGAACTGAGCGGTTCTATTGAACACAGGTGGCGATGCGGCGCGATTACTACAGGACAAAGAAAAAACACAACAAAACAGAAATAACAAAAAGAAAGAAAACAATTAAACACTTCCAGGAAAACAGTTTGTCGGCAGATGTACCACGAACACAGAAATAAAAAAAGGAAACAAAACAAATAAAAACTTCCAGGAAAAACACTAGGTCGGCAGATGTACCACGAACACAGGCCGCGCGAACAATGGCCGGGCTAACAAAAGCCGGGCGGACAAAGGCCGGGCAATCGAGTGGTCGATGAGCATGTCCGCACGTGACGGGTGCCTCTATCGGAAATGACAATGCGAGTTCTCACACCGCGCACAGAACAAAAGAGTTTTTAGAGCAAGAAAACATAGAATTATTAGACCATCCGCCGTACAGCCCCGACCTAAGCCCTAATGATTTCTATACTTTCCCTAAAATAAAGAATAAATTGCGTGGACAGAGATTTTCATCACCTGAAGAAGCTGTGGACGCCTACAAAACGGCCATTTTGGAGACCCCAACTTTCGAATGGAATGGTTGCTTCAATGATTGGTTCCATCGTATGGAAAAATGTGTCAAATTTCACGGAGAATACTTCTAAAAGCAATAAATACATTTTTAAATAGTAATATTGTGTCACTTCGTTAATTCCCGAAATTTTCAGTGCCGCCCTCGTACTAGTATCAGCATGTTATATAAGCAGAATTGTAAAAGAAGTGCTTGCAAGCTTACAGAAGAATTTAGTACCTCTTTTTCTGTCAGTGCCTACCGACACTCAATTAAAACAAGAGGCAGCTGATTTCTGGACAAAATGGAATTTTTCAATTTTTTTTATTTTTTTGTTGCTTATGACGGCTGCCCCACCCTTCAAACCGAAATGCATTACTGCTTCACGGCAGAAATAGGCAGGGCGGTGGTACCTACCCGCGCGGATTCACAAGAGGTCCTACCACCAGTAAAATTGTTTAGGTGCCATTGATGGAAAGCACGTGCGTAACAAGGCGCCCACTATTTTCTAATTAGTTATAAAGAATATTATTCACTGGTTTTACTGGCTATCGTAGACGCCAATTATAAATTTATTGCTATAGACGTAGGTTCCTACGATAAAGAAGGGAACAGTTGTATTTTCCAGAAATCAATTATGGGAAAGAAAATTGCTCGAAATCAATTTAATGCTCCTAAACCCGAAAAATTACCAGTATCAGAAATTGTCATTTCACAATTTTTAATTGGTGATGAAGCATTTGCTCTTGACGTCTAGGTATATGACGAAACCAGAAATCATGCGAGGACAGACCGTGATAAACCAATCTTTAATTATAGACTATGCAAAGCTAGAAGAGTGACTGAAAATTCATTTGCAATTTTATCTCAGGTATTTAGAATATTTCATAAACCAGTTGCAATCGTACCGGAGGTTTGTGATGACCTGATTTCGACTACTTGCTGCCTACATAACTTATTACGGTCACCCCGATGGAAGTTAAAGACTTGATCAAAGACCTACGTCCTCGCAAGGCTCCCGGTTCCGACGGTATATCCAACCGCGTTATTAAACTTCTACCCGTCCAACTCATCGTGATGTTGGCATCTATTTTCAATGCCGCTATGGCGAACTGTATCTTTCCCGCGGTGTGGAAAGAAGCGGACGTTATCGGCATACATAAACCCGGTAAACCAAAAAATCATCCGACGAGCTACCGCCCGATTAGCCTCCTCATGCCTCTAGGCAAACTTTATGAGCGTCTGCTCTACAAACGCCTCAGAGACTTCGTCTCATCCAAGGGCATTCTTATCGATGAACAATTCGGATTCCGTACAAATCACTCATGCGTTCAACAGGTGCACCGCCTCACGGAGCACATTCTTGTGGGGCTTAATCGACCAAAACCGTTATACACGGGAGCTCTCTTCTTCGACGTCGCAAAAGCGTTCGACAAAGTCTGGCACAATGGTTTGATTTTCAAACTATTCAACATGGGCGTGCCGGATAGTCTCGTGCTCATCATACGGGACTTCTTGTCGAACCGCTCTTTTCGATATCGAGTCGAGGGAACCCGCTCCTCCCCACGACCTCTCACAGCTGGAGTCCCGCAAGGCTCTGTCCTCTCACCCCTCCTATTTAGCTTATTCGTCAACGATATTCCCCGGTCGCCGCCGACCCATTTAGCTTTATTCGCCGACGACACGACTGTTTACTATTCTAGTAGAAATAAGTCCCTAATCGCGAAGAAGCTTCAGAGCGCAGCCCTAGCCCTAGGACAGTGGTTCCGAAAATGGCGCATAGACATCAACCCAGCGAAAAGTACTGCGGTGCTATTTCAGAGGGGAAGCTCCACACGGATTTCCTCCCGGATTAGGAGGAGGAATCTCACACCCCCGATTACTCTCTTTAGACAACCCATACCCTGGGCCAGGAAGGTCAAGTACCTGGGCGTTACCCTGGATGCATCGATGACATTCCGCCCGCATATAAAATCAGTCCGTGACCGTGCCGCGTTTATTCTCGGTAGACTCTACCCCATGATCTGTAAGCGGAGTAAAATGTCCCTTCGGAACAAGGTGACACTTTACAAAACTTGCATAAGGCCCGTCATGACTTACGCGAGTGTGGTGTTCGCTCACGCGGCCCGCACACACATAGACACCCTCCAATCCCTACAATCCCGCTTTTGCAGGTTAGCTGTCGGGGCTCCGTGGTTCGTGAGGAACGTTGACCTACACGACGACCTGGGCCTCGAATCAATTCGGAAATACATGAAGTCAGCGTCGGAACGATACTTCGATAAGGCTATGCGTCATGATAATCGCCTTATCGTTGCCGCCGCTGACTACTCCCCGAATCCTGATCAAGCAGGAGCCAGTCACCGTCGACGCCCTAGACACGTCCTTACGGATCCATCAGATCCAATAACCTTTGCATTAGATGCCTTCAGCTCTAATACTAGGGGCAGGCTTAGGGACCCCGGTAACCGTACTCGTCGAACTCGACAAAGAGGTCGACGTGCAACCTAACCCATGCATCAGCCCGCTGAGTTTCTCGCCGGATCTTCTCAGCGGGTCGCGATTCCGATCCGGTAGTAGATTCATTCGCGAAACAATTGCTCTTGAGTTGTTAGGTCTCCTTCGGAGGCGCTCGGGCAGTTGTTAGCAAATCCCACCCCTCTTGGCTGAGCCTTTGCTCGCCCACCTGTCCTGGTGAAACTGGAAAGGCCTTCGGGCCACCAGTAAACTTTCAATCATAAAAAAAAAAAAAAAAAAAAAAAAAACTTATTACGAGACGCATATTTAGAAATATACAAACGACGTTGCTTATTATACAAACGACCAAACCACAACCGAGCCTCTAGATAACATGATACCATTGCAACAGGTGTGGTTTTGGTAGTTCAGCAGCGTTTGAAATTCCGAATGCGCTAACATCCTTTTTCTTGAGTTCTAATGGAAAAGTTGACTGTCAAGACAGAAGTATTAACAAAAGAAACTAGTTTGAAGCCCTCGCGTCGCGACCCGCAAGTCGCGTATTACGTCATGGTTAGGAATGAGAGACTCACCGCCCCCAAGGGCGGGACCGTCATTTACTATAGGCGGGCCCTGCACTGCGTCTCTCTCGATACTCCCTCGCTCACGTGGGTCGCTATCCAGCCCACGCGCAGCCTGCCTGGATTCCCCGACGGTCCCCCGGGCGGAGGAGCAGCCAGGGAGGCAGCCGTCTCCAACGGGCAACGCACCCACACTGAGCTGGCCCCGGTATAACCACGGCGCAGCTCACCCACGGTTACATTCTCCGGTGCACAGTTGGCCTGGGTAGCGACGGCCGCTCTCACCTCATCCCTGGTGGTGCAGTCGTCCAGGCCGGTCACTCTTAATTCCGCCATTTTTACCGGCCTGTGCACCCGCACCTCCTCCTCAGGCCAGACCATACGGAGCTTCGCCGCCTGACGCTCCGCGATGCCGGGACTATCGGCACCGGGACATTCTAACAGCTTGGCCCCATTGGCCGTCTGCCTGCTGCGAAGGCCCTCCTCCGCCCCAATCTCGTCCAGGTTGACTGCTTCACGCGCCCGGACCATCACATCATTATATGTCATGCCCTTGGCCTCAGCGGCAGGCAGTAAAGTTAGAACCACTGCCGCTGATCGCGGCGCCCGCGACGACTTCTTCCCTTTTTTTGTTTTTTTGTTTTTCTTGGCGGCTACAGGTGCTCGACCCTGTTGGGGCGCCCCCCTCTGGAGGGGCTTCCCCTGTAGCCGCCAAGAGGCAGCCGGGGACATGGCAACCAGCGACCGGAAGGGAGTGCCCTCCGGTTCACTTCTCATCCACGTGGGGTCTACCATTACTGACAGACCCACACGTCTGACCACGACGTGGCCACGCCGGCGTACCGGTACCCTCCTCTGGAGGGCCTTCCCCTTTAGCAGCCAAAGAGCTGCCGGGGACATGCCCTAGCGTCCAAGAGGTCTCCAGAAGGGAGCCCTCTCCACTTCACGCACCCTTTGTCCAGCAAAGGTGGGAAAAGGGAACACCGTGTGCAGTCTTCTTAGTTCGCGGCACCCCTGTGCAGACAACGCTGCTCCACGGTATCGGGGTGCACACTTAAGCCCCACCGCCGCGACAAGGCGAGACCACTTTGTGTGGGGAACCCCTAATATTTTTATGTTAAACGTTTAGTCGGCGCGCGAATCTTGTCGACTGATACCGGCTCGTTCGGGAATTCCGATTGCGACCCCGGTCATCATTCTCGTCGAACCCGTCGCGTGCGACGAAGGGCTCGGCGAGTATATTAACCCACAGACACAGCCCACTCAGTTTCACGCCGGATCCTCTCAGTAGGTCGCGCTTTCGATCCGGTGGTAGATTCTGCGAAGCACTGCTTTTGCTAGAGTTCGTGTTAGCAACGTCATCAGGCTTGAGCCCCGTGAGCTCACCTACTAATTTGGCGAATCTAGAATATATACCTATATATATATATTTTTTTTATTGCTTAGATGTGTGGACGATCTCACAGCCCACCTGGTGTTAAGTGGTTACTGGAGCCCATAGACATCTACAACGTAAATGCGCCACCCACCTTGAGATAAGTTCTAAAGTCTCAAGTATAGTTACAACGGCTGCCACACCCTTCAAACCGAAACGCATTACTGCTTCACGGCAGAAATAGGCAGGGTGGTGGTACCTACCCGTGCGGACTCACAAGAGGTCCTACCACCAGTAAAAACCCCTCGAGTAAGTAGCCCCTCGAGGTTACCAGAATAGGTAACAAAAAAAAACAAAAAAAAAGCCGATTGCACCCGAAGACGCCCGAGCGAGCGCGACTTGATGTGCCAGTCTCGCACGCTACAAACAATATCAATATTGCATTATTGAAATTGTATATTGCTCGGGATTAGCAAACGAATTCGTGATCTGCACGAAGAATAAACGCGTGGCGCCAACCGCTTGCACAGCGCACGCCGCCGCCGTGACGCCAGACGTTTCAGTCGCGCACGCCGCCCGTCACTGTGACGCCAGCCGCCCCCCAACCCCTTCACCCACCTTTCTGGACTCGTAGTAGAAGCTCCCGACAGACGTGGCGCTTGAGGGCTATGCTATTCCTCTCGGAATCGCCACGCGAGGCATCGGAGCGTAGGGTGACCACGAGGCTGTCCACTGCCATAGATAAGTAAGATTCATTACCGAAAATCAAGCTGGTCTCGGTGTGGGCAAATCCCTGCTCGCCCCAGCCCTCAGATATAAGCGATTACGCGGAAGTTCGCGGTTCGGTCTCGTCCGTAAAATTTGTGGTTTGTTATTCGTATTCTCGGGATATTATGCTCCGAACACATAAAAGTCAAACACACCAATTCAATAATGTAATAATATAATATGTGTACAATGTTCTATTATAAAGTAAAAAGAGTAAACAAGTCGCTAGGCACTACAAGACACAAATAATAACCAAAATTATAATACGTTTTACAATCAACTTAAATCGACGCGCGCGAATCTCGTAGCATGACGTCACGGGACACCTGCGCGTTCGGGAACTCCGATCGCATCCGATGACGCCCGATTGCAACCGAGTGTTGCACGCTACAAATTTGAAAGACTTCGACTTTGACATTTGCCAACGCGTAAACGTTTTTTTTATTTTATTGCTTAGATGGGTGAACGAGCTCACAGCCCACCTGGTGTTAAGTGGTTACTGGAGCCCATAGACATCTACAAAGTAAAAGCGCCACCCACCTTGAGATAAGTTCTAAGGGTCTCAGTATAGTTACAACGGCTGCCTTCAAACAGAAACGCATTATTGCTTCACGACTGAAATAGGCGGGGTGGTGGTACCTACCCGTGCGGACTCACAAGAGGTCCTACCACCAGCAGCAATACGCAAATTCTAATTTTGCGGGTTTGATTTTTATTACACGACGTTATTTCTTTACCGTGGCAATCAATCGTCAATCAAAAATCTATCTATTAACTTCATTTGAAAAAGCGATCCAATTCGCCCCCGAAGAAGTGATCCGAATAACCCCATATTAAAGACTTTTTAAATGCGTATTTTACACATTAACCAGTAACATTGTGCTTAAAAACTATATTTTTTTTAAAATAGAACCCCAATCAATATAGGTAAGCCATAAAATTCAAAGTTTCCAATAATACCAATTTTTTCTAGTAAGTATTTACCTTAGATGAGCGCGAAAATTGTAAAGCACACAAATACCTGGCTTAGGTAAGTGAACAGCGCTGACACACTGAGAGAGAAAGAGAGAGAGAGAGAGAGAGAGTATTCTTTATTGTACACCAAAAAACAAATAAACAGTGCGATACATTAAACACAAAAAAGTACAATTGGCGGTCTTATCACTAAGAGCGATCTCTTCCATAGCGATACTGATGTACTAATTTAATCAAAACACTACCAATGGTGGGAGGTGCGGGATGGCAGAGAGTCAAAAGACGGTAGTCGCCTGTATTCTATTTCAACGCGTTATCCTAAATATTTAAGAATTTCTTATTTTGATCCGATTCACCCTTCGAGCAACAATCGTAACGATTCACCCATTGATCCGATTCGCCTCGGTCTACCCTAATTATATTAAAGATAGTTTAAAAACAATTTAATATTAAAATGATGTGATAGTGCAGTTTTCATTATAATTAAAACTAGCGACCCGCCCTCGCTTCGCTTCGGAAACTGTAATTTATTAATGATTTCATACATATAAACCTTCCTCTTCAATCACTCTATCTATTAAAAAAAAACCGCATCAAAATCCGTTGCGTAGTTTTAAAGATTTAAGCTTACATATGGAGATAGGGACAGAGAAAGCGATTTTGTGTCATACTATGTAGTGATAAGACTTGACCTAAAGGTCTTAGTTACCAGCTCATAACCACCCTTAAAAAAAAAAGAAAAAAGCATAGGCCGTCTCGCTTTCTATACATAGCATACATATGGGTATATAGAAAAAATAACATCGAACGCACCGCCTCGTGGACCGAAGGACGCGCTCGACAAAGGAGCAGACCACGCCTCCAGCACGGGCCGCCGAGATTGGAGCCTCCGCGCTCAGACCACTCCCTCCCCAGGACCCGGCTCCCCCTGTCGCGGAGGTAGCATCGTCACGCGTAATCAGTGGCGATGGCCTCCGCCTCCAATACCTTTATAACTTTTAATACACGTTTAGTTCTGTGTCTATGTTTGTATACAATAAGGTTTAAATTCTCATAGCCGAGTTTAATTTAAAGATGGTGGATTGTAATATTTTTAAGGGATTTTATAACCTGGTAACTAAGACCTTTAGGTCAAGTCCTATTGTAATTTATATTCTTATTTTTACGAAAAATGATAATATGGAGTGAAATGAAATGAAATTATATGAGATGAAATATAATCTCAGTAAAATGTTGTTTATTTACTGAGACTTTTTCAGGTGGCTTTTTTGAGGATCCCGAGAAGCTACGTCCAGCGGCTTTGTTTTATTTTCCCACATTTGTGCATTTTCACAGATATTAAACAGTTTATAAACCACCGTTATTACACATTTAAACCTGAAGAAACACTAAATAGAGAAAATAAAACAAATCACACAACCTCACTCCTCGCGTTCCCGCCAAAAATCCTGAATGTAAAGGTGCTGCCAAACTGCTGTTTAAAAATGTTTACAAACATGTTTTAATACTAATACATTTACTAACAAATATTAGGAATTGTAACATTCTGTTAGGAATTGTTAAATAGTTTAAGTTCTCCTACACCGATGGAAAATGTTTAAAAATATTTATAACTTTTAAAAATTAGGTTCGCTCGCAGCTTGGATTTATGTTCCGAGGCGTCTACACGAAAATGGGAGAAGATTTGCGCATTGGATTAGCTTTTATTATTTGAAATGTGTACTAACATTACCTGTAAGGTTTGTTGTGAAATAATTAAAATAAAATTTATCATGTTAAAGTTAAGGCAATGTTCGGATTGCCAAATAGCAACACTGTTGGTGGGAGCAATGACAGTAGTGGGGACGTGACATAATAAATAGATAATAGTTTAAAAAAACTAAAACGTTAATAACACGACAATAAATTTTTTATATATTTTATTGTAAAAAAAGCGTGGGGTGCATGGTGTTATTAATTATAAATATTTTTCTGACATATATGAGTAGAAGACTTATTATTTCAATAATATCTTAAAAGCACCCCACGCTTTTTTTTAAATAAAATTTATTTACACAAATTAAAATTTATTTTCTATTTTTAGTTGAATTTTATATAAAGCGTGTCTTTTAGTTTTTTAAATAACTATTTATTTTTCATTTTTTAGTTAAAGGAGATTGCCCATTTTTGGTTTCGTGTTGTGCTACGATCAATATATATATTAAAAAATTAAGTTTTTATTTTTAACAATTTCCTCAAAAATATTATGTTATAACTTCGCCGGATATAGAAGATTAAAACAATTAGTAATTTAAAAACTTCTATCTAGTAGTAGTTCAATTTTCCCAATGAAAAGGCAAGGTTTCATTCATACAGCCTAATCTTTTAAAAAAATGATAATATGGAGTGAAATGCAATGAAGTTGATAAATTTGAGACATTAACCAATTGGCATGAAATTAAATTAGTTAATTCAATTGGCCAAATATTTATATCTTTTATATTTTTTTATAAAAAAATTTATAAAAGATTATGTATGGTATGATACCTTTCCCTTTCCAGTTGGAAAAATACAACTACCTACTACTGCTACTGACATTTGACAAGTACCTACCTAACAATAATATTTTGATTTACTGACGCGGTTTTTCATGTTTCCGATTGAGTTATATCGTGTGTTTCGATCATATTATTCGTTACCTATTTTGTTAGGCAGAAGTTCAGGCATATTGGGGGCAGAATTAATTTATTTATCATACGTACTTATTAATCAATCGTGATGAAAACGTTGCTAATACTATTAATGCATGGTTATTACTACAGCTATCTCGTTGGCAATCGAACTGTGGGTTGTTGTTTCTATGTTAGGCTGGGCTGGGTTATGAAGTCGTCGTGGCCTAACGGATAAGGCGTCCGGTGCATTCGTGTTGAGCGATGCACCGGTGTTCGAATCTCGCAGGCGGGTACCAATTTTTCTAATGAAATACGTACTCAACAAATGTTCACGATTGATTTCCACGGTGAAGGAATAACATCGTGTAATAAAAATGAAACCCGCAAAATTATAATTTGCGTAATTACTGGTGGTAGGACCTCTTGTGAGTCCGCACGGGTAGGTACCACCACCCTGCCTATTTCTGCCGTGAAGCAGTAATGCGTTTCGGTTTGAAGGGTGGGGCAGCCGTTGTAACTATAATTGAGACCTTAGAACTTATATCTCAAGATGGGTGGCGCATTTACGTTGTAGATGTCTATGGGCTCCAGTAACCACTTAACACCGGGTGGGCTGTGAGCTCGTCCACTCATCTAAGCAATAAAAAATAAAAATAAAAAAAAGGTACAATGATACATCTGCACAATATGAGAAATAAATTATTTTATGTCTATTTTTGTTTTATTTTGAATTTCCGCAATAGTTCCGCAACCTTTACTTCACGAATGGACGTAGTGGCCCTAGCCACACAATACTATGCTAGCTAAATAAGTTTATACTATATACATGTTTTCATTAATAAAATACTTTATACGTATGTTTTTAAGTATTTAGGAATTCAGCATAATCAAAAAATATCCACTGCTGTCTTGTACAAAAAATAACCTAATTCTAAAAACTTCATTGGTCTTTTACTAGCAAATCCGGCGAACTAGAGATTTAATTTTTTTTATAATTGAATAAACATATTAAACCCTACAAAATGAGGTAAGTTACATGAGAGCACAAACTGAAACCAAATTCCATACTACAATGAACATTCTCCTTTCAATAAAAGCGTGTTTTTAAAACTATTAAGTACTTTAACATCAATTCCTGCCACGCGCACCGGCCTGTCGCCGGTGCGCGTGGCTTGATAAGTACATTTCTATGCGCTTATTTTAGTCGCTAGACGCTTCGCCGTTCGCACCGCGCGAATATTCGTATCGGCGAATGTCCCGTGGCCAGGCTGTTACAAAAGTATGGCTCAGTCACTCCTTCGTAGCTAATACCCCACCAAACCATCACTGAAGTCGGATAGTGCCCACGTTGCACTCTGTCGACTAATTGGGAAGCTTCCTTAGAGCTTTGAGCATAAATACGGTCATTTTGTTTGTTGAAATCTTGCTCAATTGTAAAAAATTTCTGATCCGTAAACAAAATTTTTCTATGAACTTTCTTTGCGTACCGCTTCAGTAGTTGTTTAGATTTTACCACCCTATTTTCTTTTAAATTATCAGTTAAGAAATGACCAGTACGTCTCTTGTAGGCTGCAAGTCCTAAGTCATCTTTTAAAATACGCGACATGGTTCTAGGTGCTATCTTCATTTCCCGAGATAAAATCTTTTGCTTTCGGACAGGATTTCTTCGAATTCTTTCCCTTACTGCTTTGACCACCTTTTTCGTACGAACACTACGTGGACGGCCAGATCTTTTCTGTCACAAACAGAGGAGGTCTCATTGCACCTATTAATAACCCGGTACACAAACATTTTACTAATACCAAGCGTATGGAGAGTTTTAAAAATTGCATTTGGCTCCATACCTACTTTGTGTAATGCAATCACAGCGATTCGGTTCTCTTTACCACCCCACTCCATTTTAATATCGCAAAATATTGTACAATGTTTTGGCGCCAAACTGAGAAAACTCAATGAGCAATCATATAAAAATGACAGATTCCAAATTCAAATCTAATATTTTGTTTATTTTTAATTGTAACAGTATTTGTGGCCAGACTAAGTAGAATTAAATGAACTACTGCAATCTGTGTGTTATTTCCATACATAACATGTAAACATTTTCTAACATTGTGATCGTATGTTCTTAACAAATGTTTACTAACGTTTTTATACATTTTTAAACAGCAGTGTGGCAGCACCTTTATAAGTTTCGCCGCCCGTAGTAGAATGATGTCGATCTGTCGAATGCGACTTGTTGCGAGTTGAACATTGAACACGAACACTCGTGTGCCGACCGAGCGCCGTGCCGGTCGTTTCTTGTAATGTCGACCGCGCGCCGCACGTGCATTATTTACGGCTCAGAGTTCTGTGAGTCAATTTCATTTATTAACAATAATATTCTTTTATTAAACTCGATCTCTATGTGTTTCAACTAGTAATGGTGATCTATTTACATTCAGGTGAGTGTTCTATCTGTCTTAATAACTTTTTTGCTTATTACCTATTACCTACTCAATTTAAATAAAAAATTAACATTAAATTCATAATTCCTACCCTTTTTAACTCCTTAAGTAGAATGTTATTAATAAAATATAACGGAAACATTGAAAACAAATAAGGATAAATAAATGTGAGAGATTTTAGTACCTAGCAACGCGAATGATTCTCGTCATGTCCATGCTTGTTTAAATGCGATGGGAAACATTCGTTTATGGACACGGATAGACAAAATATTTTAAATGTTTATTATTCGTAAGATACGGATCTGTGTTCTTCTAATAATTTACTTCTTATTATTAATTAGAGTTCTTATTACTAATTTGGTCAATCTTTTCTAGTTTAATCTGTTCATTTTTGACATTCACTTCTTCTTAACTTAAGAATGATCACTGATCGCTCTAGCTTCCGAAGTAAGGGTTCGACAATTTTTTCTGAACGAATTGGCATAAACTTCTGTTAATAGACCTGCAATCTTATCGACGGGTGAAGGCTATTTCTTCTAAGTGACATTTCGCTTTATGCGAGAAATTGATCCTAATAATTAAGATCCGTTTTACTTGGTATTAGTATCAACAATTCGATGTTTTTAATTGAACTTCAATTAAGTTAACACGTTGAAATATCTCAAGAAGTTTTTGTTGTTATTATAATTAGGTATATCATTTCCAAATTTTAAACCTTAAATGGCTCTCTTGTAATTTTGTAATGTCGCTTTAGCCTTTCGCCCGTTGATATTCTTTATTGGTATGTATTTTCTGTGTCGGCGATACATCAGGGTTTTCACCAGTAAGATCCATAGCAACGAAAAGATAACATAGTTTTATAAAAACATATTAAATTTGTATGATTACTAGATAACCGCTCCGTTATTTTTCACTCAGTCGGCCATTTTATAAATGATAATAAAATTTGATCGTAATAGCAGATATAACTTCTCATATACAAACAAATGGAATTACTGCGAAACAGTTGATGAAATGTAACTTAATAATAAAGGATATAATATATTTAAGTGAATGTTATATGACTTCAACAGATTTATTTTACAATTTAAGTAACCAAACAATACATATTATGATTGTTTGAGTAATCGTTTGAAGAGTGCCGAAAATATTCGCATGCATTGTTTGTCATTATTCGGCCTTTTTTGAGTACTCGACACGTGTTTTATAAATAACAACTGTCGAATTTACATTTTGAAATTAACAATATATTTTATGTATGTATATTATTGTTTGAAGGCTCCTTTGAAGAGTGCGGACTCACAAGAGGTCCCACCACCAGTTAAGTGTTATTTAATGTAATGTATTTTATGTGATTATTGTTTTTCATTAAAGCAATGTTCCTGCCATAGAACCCTCTACCACCCTTGAATTAATGGTAGAGAATGCTTTAGGCATTATGACCACCACTTTAAGTTTAAAAATAATAATTCAAATGTTATATATTTTAAAATAGAATTGAATTTAGAATTGACAATATTTTTTTTAAATACTATAAAAAACAATATATTGTCGCTGGTTAGGGTTCCAAGTGAGAAACTGTAGTCACGATACACGCCGTGTCAAGAATAAGCGCTTTCTGTTTCAGACCCACCGCCCAGGTTAGATAACGAAAGGTTCCTTCTGGTCGTTCCTATTCTTGTCGAAGCTTTTCGCTATTTTTTTCTTCCCTACATATTCGCTGGCAGCCTAAGGGGCTATTTCACCGTGGACGTGTAGGGAAGTTCACGGGTCTCTAGCCTGATGACGTAGCTAAGAGCAGTGTTTAGCAGAATCTACCACCGGATCGGAAGGTGACGCACTGAGAAGAACCGGCGAGAAACTCAGTGGGTTTAAATTCCGGTATGATCGGACTGGTAACTAAAGTCGGCATTCAGTTGTCGGTCTCGCAATTAACTCGCGATCACAATATTTAAATATTTGTTTCTGCACTCCTATTTTCCTTTTGTTACGCGAGAATCAAAAGACGCCGCCCGCCCTTTGTATTCTGCACATGTGCGAAATTCGCAGATTTTTTTCGGCACTTTTCAAACGACTATTCGAACAATAATAATATCATAATGTTGTTTAGTTATTTAAAATGTAAATTCAGTTATTTCCAACACGTGTTATTTTAGAAACAAATAAAACAATACAAGCAGATTTTTTTCGGCATTTCTCAAATAAAACTTCGCTAAACTTAAACAACACCGCTAAAATTAAATTGAAATTGTTTCCACACGTGTTTCACCCGTAAAAGAGTGTTCTCTTTTTGTTCTGGACGTGGATGAAAACTGTTTTCATCATCAAGCAATGTCAGGCGAATAGCCAAATAGGACAAGAGGCCTCACATCAAGCTTCGTTTCTAGGATGAGTTAGATCGTGATTCTGACACATAGACACACCGCGCTGCGTCTTCTTCTTCGGATATAGACCCGGTAGATTTAGGTTTAGGGCTAGCAAATTCTCTCAGGTTGAGTCCCGTAGGCCCAAAGACCCTTAGACAACCAGCGACTTAGGTAGCGAAATGTATGTATGTAGATTTTTCTCTTCGATCTTCTTACTAAGGCGCCGGGATGTCTGGTGGACTCTCGGAATGACGAATCCGAAGATACTGAGAATGTATCTATTTCTAAGAGACCTGAAAGACTAAAACATATATTAGAAAAAAAAAAAGGCAAAGTTAGTCAATTAAGGCTGCCACCTTTTTTTTGCCGGTTTAAGCAGACTACCCACCTGATGGTGAGTGGTTACCGTCGCCCATGGACTTCAGCAATGCCAGGGGCAGAACCAAGCCGCTGCCTACCGAAAGTACCTACACTGGAAAGTACATTATAGGAGGAAAGAAAAGTACATAGTATTAAAATAAAGAACAATGTACATATTTTTTATTATTATTGAAGAACTTAAACAAGACATAGTGTTTGGAACCGCAGTAAAAAGTTTTGTTGCAAAGCAACAGCTGTCATTTATTTTTTATTATTTTTAAATTTTGTTTCTAAAGTCATTAGGAATTAACTGTCAGCCATGAAAGTTGCATCATAATTTTATTTTATTTTATTGTAAAAATCTTCCTCCTAACAAATCCAAAGAAAGTATAAATATCTAAATAAGAAACCGTCCGCTACACATAGGTATAATATATATACACATAGGTATAATACCTAGTCAGGTCATAAGTATTGTCACACAGTAAAAACTTTTCTTTTAGAATGCTGGCCACAAAAAAGTTTATTGAATTCGAATTTCGAATTGTTCATGAAAATAAAAACGTACACTTTTAGAATTTTACTCATTTTTAAATATGGAGTGGACGCTTAAAGAAGACCGTGTTGCAGTTATTGCGTTGCATCGTTGCGGTTACGCGCCAATTCAAATTTTTAACATACTGAAAAATTTTAATATAAACAAAAGATTCGTTTATCGTACCATCAAACGATACAATGAAGACTCTAGTGTAGATGACAGGTCAAGAAGTGGTCGCCCTCGGTCTGTTAGGACTCCAGCAGTGATAAAGGCTGTGAAGGCGCGAATTCAAAGAAATCCCAAACGTAAGCAGAAACTGTTGGCCCTTCAGATGGGGTTAAGCAGAACCACGGTGAAAAGGGTGTTAAATGAAGACTTAGGGCTTCGGGCATATCGAAGAAAAACAGGACATCGTTTGAATGCTCGTCTAATGGACCTGAGGCTGAAGAGAAGCCGCGCTTTGTTGAAGCGGTACGCGGGAAAAAAATATCGGGAAATTCTTTTTTCGGATGAAAAAATTTATACCGTAGAAGAGAGCTACAACAAACAAAATGATAAGGTGGCACACAGTAGTGAAGAAGCGAGCAACCGTATTCCGCGTGTCCAACGAGGTCATTTTCCATCCTCGCTCATGGTATGGTTGGGAGTTTCTTATTGGGGCTTAACAGAGGTACATTTTTGTGAGAAAGGTGTAAAAACGAATGCAGTTGTGTATCAAAATACAGTCCTGACGAACCTTGTGGTACCTGTTTCTCATACCATGTTCAATAACAGGCACTGGGTATTCCAACAAGATTCGGCGCCAGCTCATAGAGCGAAGAGCACACAAGACTGGCTGGCGGCGCGTGAAATCGACTTCATCCGGCACGAAGATTGGCCCTCCTCCAGTCCAGATTTGAATCCGTTAGATTACAAGATATGGCAACACTTGGAGGAAAAGGCGTGCTCAAAGCCTCATCCCAATTTGGAGTCACTCAAGACATCCTTGATTAAGGTAGCCGCCGATATTGACATGGACCTCGTTCGTGCTGCGATAGACGACTGGCCGCGCAGATTGAAGGCCTGTATTCAAAATCACGGAGGTCATTTTGAATAAACTTTGTCATAAGAATCTATGTTTTGTTAAGTTCATTTTGGTATATGAATGGTTACATAATGAATAAACTTGTTTAAATTATTTTACATTAAACATGTGACAGAATTTATGACCTGACTAGGTATATATACAGTCCAAAATCTTAATTCACTTGTTGGCGGCGCTATTGTAATTTTTTTATCATTATCAATTATTATTTGATGATATTTGAAGTAAGTAAAATAAACATTAAGTAAAATAAGCTTTAGATTACCCAGTATTGAAAAATGTTTAGTTATTAGAGCATCACAATGAAAATAGGTGAAGAAACTAATAAAATAACTGACCTCACTAATCTATACTAATATTATAAAGCTAAAGAGTTTGTTTGTTTAAACGCGCTAATCTCAGGGACTACTGGTCCGATTTGAAAAATTCTTTCAGTTTTAGATAGCCCATTTATTGAGGAAGGCTATAGGCTATATAACATAACGGTAAGACCAATACAAGTGGAGCACCAATAAAGAATGTTTCAAAATAGGGATTTAAATAGCTCCTTAACATTCTATAAATCAAAAATATTTTCACTTTCTACGTAAATAAAGTGGGGGGTAAAATTTAACATTATTCCAAAGTAATTATTCCACGCGGACGGAGTCGCGGGCAAAAACTAGTATTAAATAAACAAAATTAGAATACTTAGAAGAGTCTAGTTCTGAACTACAAACCCAAATGATATAGAAGTCACCAAGTTACCAATTTACCAATATACTATATTAACTTTCAAATTTATAAATAACCACACAATAGTTTATTTTTCACAATCACTATCAACATTACATATTCCTCAAGTATCTTCAGATATAAATGAAGCCACTGTACTAAATCTGAAGCTATAGCAGAAAGAACTGCAAAGTCAAGCTTATGCAAGCAAAGTCTTCAAAGGTGAGTAGAAGTGAGAAGCTATAGGCAATAGAATTAACGAATTATCTTTAATTTTAGAATTATTGTAAAGTATATGTATATACAAACAAATAGATTTTACAAATGTACATATATAATTTACTTTTTAATTCCCCTAACAATATAAAGACAATGAATGAAATATTGCATACAAGGTACTTGCATAGTTTCAGAATTATTTAAAAGCATTTTGACAGAGAAAAATACTTGAAAAAGACAAGTAATGTTTTTTTAAACTGATTATTACTAATATAAAAATATGTAATTAAATAAAAAAATTATCAAATAATATTTCAAAAATTAAAATTAATAATAAAATCAGTAAGTAAGAATGCTATCTATTCTTTATAAAATTAGAATTTTTTTTATAGTTTAGATGGGTGGACAAGCTCACAGCCCACCTGGTGTTAAGTGGTTACCGGAGCCCATAGACATCTACAAAGTAAATGCTTTTTTTTTTTTTTTATGATTGAGAGATTACTGGTGGCCCGGAGGCCTTTCCAGCTTCACCAGGACAGTTGGGCGAGCAAAGGCTCAGCCAGGAGGGGTGGGATTTGCTAACAACTGCTCGAGCGCCTCCGAAGACCTAACAACTCAAGAGCAGTTGCTTCGCGAATGAATCTACTACCGGATCGGAATCGCGACCCACTGAGAAGATCCGGCGAGAAACTCAGCGGGCTGATGCATGGGTTAGGCTGCACGTCGACCTCTTTGTCGAGCTCGACGAGTACGGTTACCGGGGTTCCTCAGCATGCTCCTAGTGTTAGAGCTGAAGGTATCTAATGCAAGAGTTATTGGATCTGATGGATCCGTAAGGACGTGTCTAGGGCGACGACGGTGACTTGCTCCTGCGTGATCAGGATTCGGGGAGTAGTCAGCGGCGGCAACGATAAGGCGATTATCATGACGAGTAAATGGTGCCACCCACCTCGATTACATATCTAAATATTAAGCAAACATTATGCTAAATATATATAAAAATGAATTGTTGTTCGTTAGTCTCGCTAAAACTCGAGAACGGCTAGACCGATTTGGCAAAATTTTTTAAATAAAATTATTTGTTTTGTGTTTACAACAAAAAGTACAACACAATTTTACAGAATTTCTCTGCATCAAAATTTATTAACAATTTTACAAATAATCCAGTTTTCAAAAAAAAACAAACTAAGAACAAATAGGGCCAGAGCCAATAAAAAAGTATATTTTTCTCGATTGCCGATCATGACAGCACCACGGGTCAATTAGTGACTGTTTTAAATGTTTTAATATCAAAAATGACTTCGTGGCACGCGTGTCAAAATTATGATCACGTGACCTGTGATCGGCTTGGGTCACGTGACTTCTGACCGGCTTGGGTCGCTCGCTGTTTTTTTTACCGCGTTCAGGTCAAATTCAAATCAAACATACAATAGCAGCATGGTAAATAAACAAGTAAATAAACCGAAAATTTAACCGTAAAAGTTGTTCGTTCGATTAATTAGCAAAACTAAATATTTTTTCGTTAGAAGTTGTGTTGATTTTACTCGCTTGAACATTTTCGAATTACGGGTTATGCAACAACCGACGCTAACTCCCGCCATTAGGCTGCAAACTGCAAAGACGCCTGTCAAAATATCTCAAAATGGTTCTGAGTACGAATTTAGTTCATTTAATATAAATAAAATAATTTGTTTTTATATTGTATTTGTATACGTCTGTTTAGTATCAATACGACGTAAGCAAGATAATATTTATGCCACAAAGGACGTTTCAGATATCATTAAAACTATAAAAAAAAAAAACCAGTACGCAAAAATTCGATTACACGAAGCGGATGGAACATTTATAAGGTACATTTGGCTTCATATCTGTTTATGTAGCGCTATCATACCAATTCGGTTCTCTATATCTTCACTTCTTTTTATAATATCACCAAAAATATTTAACAAAAATTCATATTAAAAGAAAACAACAATCATATTTCATATTTTTAAAAAGGTGTATGTATTCAGGATTTAAATTAGTTCGAATATAAATTAGTTTCTCATTTAATTTAAAGAATACACAATGATAGTTGTATGTAAATACCGCTTTTTGTGAATATGTGTTAAATTAACTTCCTATAGAAATTCTGAAAGATTGAAAAAACATTTAGTTACGTAGTAGTGCATCTTTTATAAAATACATGCATAAATCCTATTCACATTACTACGCTATTAAGAATTCCTAAAACCTAATTTACGTATTGCTCTATTTTCTTAGTTTATTTTAAATTCTGCATGATAATAATGCGTCTTCATTTTTTCAATTCCGTAATATGAAATATTATTAGCAGATTCTGTGAGCTTTTTGCCGCGCGTAGTAGAATGATGGCGATCTTTCGAATGCGACTTGTTGTTGCGAGTCGAACATTGACGAGTGTTCAATGATTGAACACTCGTGTGCCGACCGAGCGCCGCGCTGGTCGTCGCTGTGTTGTCGACCGCGCGCCGCACGTGCTTCAGTCACGGCTCGGAGTTCTGTGAGTCAATTTCATTTATTCATTAACAATAATATTCTTTTATTAAACTCGTTTTGAATGTGTTTCAACTAGAAATGGTGATCTATTTACATTCGGGTGAGTGTTTTAACTTTCTTAATAACTTTTAATATAAAATAATGTATTTGTTAACCATCAAACGACGAATTGAATTTAGTTAAATTTTACGTTTTTTTGATTTCGTTGTTTTTAATTTTGATGGCAATTTTTCGTACGTAAAACATTTTAAAAACGTCATAGACCATAGACATATTAGAAACCAATGATTAAATCTGAAGGATCTATTTCAGTTAGCATCCTTTTGCGATGATGTAGCTTCAGGTTTTTTTTTTGTTTTTTTGAGTGGGCAACATCGTAGTGTGTTTGGATGATGGATGGTCTTGAGTTTATGAGGACAGTCTGAGGTTAAGTGGTTACTGGCGCCTATCTAGAGCTCTTTTCGAACTTACGCTTCAAATCTCAATTCTATTTATTATTAAAGTTGTTGTTTTTTAAACGAGTTTTGATATCTGTGAACCTACGGTGCTCAACTCTGGGGCCGGGTTTGTAATGGTTAGTCACAGAAATGAAATAGACGCGTCCTGCATGACCGCACAGGTTAGTACCATCATCCGACCTGTGTCTGCCACGAAACTGAGCAGCCGTTGTACTATAGAACTTTGATCTCATGTCTCGAGATGGGTAGCACATTTATGTAGCTCACGTCTATGGGTTTCGGCGACCGCTTAGCGCGACGAGGGCCGTGAACTCGTTCACGTAAGCAATAAAAAAGAGGAACCAAATACTAGAAGAAGAACGACGTCTCCGGCTACTGTGTCAATCATTTGAATCGAAGCAAAGATTAACTGTTAGAGCGTAAACCGTCGATAGATCGACTCTCTCATAATGTGTATATATAAAGAACGGAGCGTCGGAATACGGACTATTGCGCAGTTCGGTTATACCATAGGTATTAGATATCAACCTGTACGGACGTGTCTTAGTTTTTATTAAGTTTAATACTATTTAGCTGTGAATTTAGCTTTGTAAATGCTTTTCTTGTATGGTCCTCTATTTTTCTCCAAAAAACTCTTCTTTATAGTCCTTTATTCGTAGTGTTAGGAACATTATATTTATTAACGTGATTTAAACGAACAAACTAAAACATTATTGGGAATAAGTTGCTGATTCTATTTCTACACTAAGAGTATAGTCATGAAACTGTTAGGATAATTTTATTTAAATTGCAGTACTATAAACAGACTTAAAATTAATAACAAAGTATATCGAATTGTAATTAAAATATATTTATTTAGAGCCAATCCTCGTCCCCATTATGTAAATATTATTATTAAATGACTTAAACATTAGTTTCATGACTATAGTGAACTGCTGTTCACTTCGGCTCTGTCAAAAAAACGCGGGACGACCGCACATCAAGATGGCGGATTCGGTCACGGATTGAGAGGAGTCTTGTTTTGCAGAATCAGGACGATTTTATGCAATTTATGTATTTTATGTAAAGCGAAGAAGATTTTGTGAGATTGGACCAGTAAAAGGAAGTATAATTAAAGAGTGAATTTTTCGGCGAAAGCCAAAAGCAAGGTCTTTGTTATTGAACAAGTAACTCTGAATGCCAGTATATTTCATCAGTTTTTTCTGCTTACAGTCCACGGTTTGATCGTACATTAATAATATAAACAGAAAAATAATAATTTATTGACTATTTTAACTAGTGTCTCTGGAACGTTTGCACTTGGCATCTCGCTTCGCTTTTTTTTAATCCTACCTATGCTGATAGCCTTGAGAGGCTATTTCAGCTTCACCCTAACGTTTGTAGGTGAGCTCACGGGGCTCAAACCGGAGAGATGCTAACACTGACCCTAGCAAGAGCAGTGCTTCGCATAATCTACCACCGGATCGAAAACGCGACCCACTGAGAAGATCCGGCGAGAAACTCAGTGGGCTGTGTCTATGGGTTAATTCGCTCGTCGAGTCCTTCGTCGTAAGCGACGGGTTCGACGAGGACGGTGACCGGTGCTTGTGATACCTAAAAGCACCGTTAATGGATCGAATCTCGCTTCGCAGATTTCTTTCGGTACTCTTCAAAGGAGCCTTCAAACAATAATATACATACCTACATAAAATATATTGTTAGGCTCAAAATGTAAATTCGACAGTTGTTATTTATAAAACACGTGTCGAGTACTCAAAAAAGGCCGAATAGAGACAAACAATGCATGCGAATATTTTCGGCACTTTTCAAACGATTCCTCAAACAAACATAATACCTATGTATTGTTTGGTTGGTTAAATTGTAAATGCGGCTGTTTCGAACACGTGTCATTCATTTTAAAAAGAACAAAACAATTAATGAAGATAAATTTTTTTCGGCATTTTTCAAACAACATCACAACAAAACAAAATCTAAATTGAAATTGTTTCAACATGTCGCACTTTTGGAATTGAAGTGGCATTGTTTAAAATTCTTGTTTTTTTTTGTAAACGCCAAAAATGTAATTGAAAAATTGTAATTTCTTCGGTTTCGATTGTAATACTTTAAGCTGTAAATCGCATACCTACATTAAAGTTTAAAGTACGCGTTTGGTTTAAAAGAGACTGAACGTATACGCCCTTTTTTAGATTTAAATTTTATTTTTAATTTTATAAATTGACTTAATGAAGACCTACACGTTTATAAAATTAATTTTCTTAAAATTTTGTAGTTCACCCATTTTAGTTCTAACGGTGCGATATATTCTATTTCTGAGAATTGTGCTCGTGAAAACATGAATATGTTCAGCTCATACTTCGGGAGGAGTCGATGGAAACTGTTAAAATCACTCTGCAGTATCATGGGAACAGTTAAGGAGAAAGAGAAGCAGTACTGCACTGAAAACTCTCAAGGATCAATGGAATTTTCGCGAGTGCATCTACTACTGGATCGGAATCGTACTGGCTACAAGTAGCGTCTGAAAGCGCTGCGAATGGGTCAGGTTGATTCGTCAGATCGTGTCTAGGAGGTCAACGGTGGTTGGTTCTGGCATGACCATATGAACCTGGGTGTAGATTATGTCTCCTGACGGATCGAAGACCAAGATCGTCCTGAAAATCGGCATTCATCACTTCAACTCACAAAGAAGGAGCAGTTTACTCAGTTTTCAGATCACGGCATATCTTGGTATGAATACTGAAGGTCATCCAGGTGAGTCTCGGATTTATACTTGATTTTCTTTTCCCGGACTGATTGGCTGAAGATGGATTAGATCGGTCATAACGCATCTAATAAATTGGCTTCAAGTAAATTGTCGATTTGAAATAAAAAAAAAAAAAAATGTTTTTTTGTTCGAGTCGCTCGGCTTTTGCACATCTCGACAGTACCGCTAATTAAGAAGTATAGTGGCGTTCACGGGAACTAATTCATTTTGAACAAGTAAATTAGTTTAAAGTTTTATTTAGTACAACGAAAAAGCAATGAATTACGAAAAAAAAACTAACGTGGTGTATTTTAAGATTGTTTTAATAGGGATAACGAGCAATACCGTCCAGTTTTTTTGTGTGTGAATTAGCGGTAAGTATAAAGGTACCTAGTAGGTACCTACGTGAGGTTATGCGAAGTGAAGCTCGTGAATGATTTGTATTGTATTGTGTAAGCTAACTTTATATTAAATATTCATGTTTATAGTCTCGTTTTAGTACAAAATCGCATATACAGTGTGGAACGTGCCAATTGAGCAACGCTGTTAAGAGTCTCGCCGAACAAAAATTGAAGAAACCGTGGAATTAAAATCTTTCGATTAACGAAGAACGAACTGTGTGCTGGGTAACTGTTTTTAGTCATTTGTCTTTGTCCAACTCGCATTTGAGCTTCTAGTCATAGTCCAGTTCGAACATATAAAGATTCTGTCGATAAATGTCAATATTTTGTTTGTTAAGGAACTGTCAGTTCAGACGAAGCCGCGCTGTGATTTTAGACAGCGCCATCTGTTGGTTCAATTTGCAAACTCGAAACTGGCTTAACTTTGATTGTAAAATAATAATATCAAGTTTGTTGAAATTAAAATAATAATAGGAATGTACTTTCGTGTGTAGTATAGAAAAAATAATTTGGGAGTTGGCGTTTGTTGTTGTCGAAACAATAGTTTCGACTTGTTTGTAAAATCGAATGACTAAAATATTATTATTGTTAAATTTCAGAATTTGAAAAGGAGGAAGCCTCAAAAGTACCTAATGTCAAGTAAGTTTATTTAAATAATTCGTCATAGTCGGTTACTCTTGGCAGAGCAGTCGTGGTCATGTGGAACTCTTGTTTATTAAAGTAAGTACCTTTGTATTTTATTTTATTTTATTGCCCTTGTAGACAGACGAGCATAAGGCCCACCTGATGGTGAGTGGTTACCGTCGCCCATGGACTTCAGCAATGCCAGGGGCAGAGCCAAGCCGTTACCTACCGCAAGCTATTATAACATATTTTATGCAGTTTTCTTAACATTATTAGTATTAACTTGAAATACCTATTTATTATTATCATTTAAACTCGAAATACTCTGAAAATAAATGTGTTCATAAAACTGACGCGTAGTGCCATCTATGCAATTTAATGCAGCATAGCTCTAATTTGAGATCGAGTTTGGACCATTATTGTTTTGTATTATATTTAACTAGATGGCGCTGTTGCGAAATTGAAACTTGTGGTTTGTAGTTCGATTAAATTCCTATTTTTACCGCTAGAGGGCGCTGTTCCAACAAATTTGAATTTTTTACGCTATCGAGTAGTTAAAAATCTCGCATTAAGCACACCGATTGCGATATATTAAAAATGCCGGTCAAGAGACTGGACGACAGATTACGACTAATGATGTGGTCACTTAAAAATGGCAATTAATCAGAATAATCAAATTATTGATTTGTTGTTTTCAGCTTGGCAATCAAGAAGGAAGATGCTCACGCTGCAATACTGCTTGTACGCTGCAATTATGCAATACTGGACTTTAAAGTAATGGTAAAAAAATATTATACCTTTGAAGACAGACTTGCATACGGCCTACCCAATGATGAGTGGTAACCGTCACTCTTGGGATCGTCCCGTTTGAAGAAGGACATGTCACTTTCAAAACTTTGAAAGAGAATAAAGTTATTATTTGATTCATATAACCGCGGTACTCATTCGTTGAATCGTAATAAATTTATCTTCAAATTTCCTCGAAAATAAACTCCGACCAGTCAACAGACATGTTAAGCGCAGCTCATTATTGCATTAAAAGAAGCGCCTTACATTTTTATAATAGCAATGCGTATAACCAAATCAAACTAGAACATGATTCCATCAGGCGATTTTACAATTCGTACACAATTAATTCGGAACAAAATTTATTTATATCAGGATAATCTGATATTAATGTAATCATAAACTGGACGGGTAGGTACCACACACCACCAGCCTGCCTATTTCTGCCGTGAAGCAGTAATGCGTTTCGGTTTGAGGGCTCGAACAGCGGTTGTAGATTTAGAACTCATGTTTCGAGATGGGCAGCGGCATTAACTTGGCTGATGTCTATGGGCTCCTCTGACCGTTACCTACTATCTATTTAATTAAATACAATTGGGTTGTATGTTTATCATCAAGCAATATTTCCTTCTGGTTCAGCCGTCTTGTCTATAATTTCAGATTCGTGCCATACACACGCCGCAATGTACGTCGCGTCTGCACGGAGCCGGCAACGAATCTCCACAAACGAAATTACGTGATGTTAACAGAAACATGTTAGATATTCTGTTTATACATATATATGAGCGAGCTGTTACCCGCGGCTTCGCCAGCCTGAATCAAGGTAATGTGCGTTTTGGTGCGGGCTGTATGGGCCGGTTGCCTGTGATAAAGAAAACCTGTGCTTTGTACTACAGTACGGTTTATTTGTATGTTTATACGCTTGATATGATTATTAATATGATAAACTCGTCCGCTTGCGGTGAAGAGTAAAAAAGGGGCAGAGTGACATCAACAATGTTGCCAGTCGTATAATTTTATTTTCCTTACTAAGATGTTGGAGTTGCCAACAATGTGTCAATTGGTTTTAATATAAACTATAGCGTTAGCCTATTTCATTCATTAGACTTTTTAAGATAGAAAATGAGCGGCTAGCCTTTAATTGTCGTTCTGTGATTTTGTGTTTTGCTTTTCTTTCTAAAATAAAAGTCGAACTTTGTAGAGACACGCGTTACACACTTTTTTAATCCGTCTTCTGTAGCTACAACAATAGAGCGTACACGTTGCCAATCTCGTGCTCATAAAAAAAAGAAGCTTTTCTATTAGTAGTGTTGCCAACATTAAACCGAACAAACAAGACCAATAAACGCGGTGTCATGTTGCGACCTCAACTAACGTTCATTCGTTCTCAATTTCAGAATCACCTCGCTCAGCTCTAGCGCCGCGTCTACGGAGGCCGAGGGGAATCTAAAATAAACGGTAAAGTAATTAATAAATAACTATTATACCTTGTGGAGAGTATTAAGCGGTAGGCAGAAGTCAGTCTATGGGCGACGGTAACCACTCACCATCAGGTGGGGGCCGTATGCTCGTCTGCCTACAAAGGCACAAAGATTCTCATCATTAACGCCCTCGCAACTGGTGTACTCATATAAATACAGTCAAAATCTGTTATAACGACATCGAAGGGACTGCTCATATTCAGTCGTAAAAACCGATAGTCGTAACAACCGGTGATGCTTAATGTGTATCGTGCAAGTACAAACAAATCGATAGGGAATTATTGGAAAAATATATTTACATAATACGCGATTTTTCTTCAATATTAATTTGTTTTCTTTATCTTTGCGAGATTTTGAAAGTTGCACGAATAACTCCACAAAGTTTTGGTGCGTCTTGTGTATAGATAAGTAACAAACTAACTGAAGAAATACGAAGAAGTGGGCTTTGACTACCGCATGCGCGTGTTTTGTTTCTAAGAATTAGAAAAGACCCTACACTAAACTAAATCCTATTGTTTTCTTTCCTGATTTTAAAAGCCATTGAAGACAAATGTGGATACCTATTCAAATTGTTTACAATACAGCTTAGCCGGTCGTTCTAACAGATCTAATTCTCCGAAATATTAGTTAAATGTGGTCGTTTTATGAGGTATGTCGTTATAAGCAATGTCGTATAAAGCAATATTTTTAATAAGGCGGTCATATGGCATTCAGCCGGGACCTTTGTTCTTGGTTATTATAACCGGCATGTTGTATTAAACGACGTCGCAGTAAACGGTTTTGACTGTATTAGCTTATCCATTAAGTACATGTAATTTCTATATGGATACCAAGTTTCAAGTCAATCGGATGCATGGTTCAGTAGTTATAACGGACCATCCATAAAAAACACTAGATTTATATATTAGTATAGATTTACAAGTGTTAAGAGATGCTTTCGTCGAATTGAATATTCAAGTGCAAAAACTGCATCCGACGCGCGTATCTGTGATTAGTGGTTACGTCGTTTGACTAGTGTTGAGACATCTGAGTGGTGGTAGGACATCTGAGTGGTGGTAGGACATCTGAGTGGTGGTAGGACATCTGAGTGGCGGTAGGACATCTGAGTGGCGGTAGGGTTTTCGAAAGGTGGCCAAGCCTGTGTACTATAGAACCGAGACTAAGAATTCGCATCCCTCAAGGTGGGGGGCGGCTTTAACATTGTCGATGGCTGCGGCATTTGACAATATAATCTTATAAACAAGTCGATTTACTATAATCTTCCACGTTCATCCCACGGAGCGAGTTTAGTTTTTTTTTTTTTAATACTTAAAGTCCAGGGGCTCCCCTTTTATTATGATATTTTCTTCGCATTTAATAAATTTTGGTCATTAATAAATTTTTATACGCAAGACTGCTTCAGCGGCAGGGCGGCTTGCCTGATGTTCTACTAATCCTTAAACCAATCACGTCCGATATTAACAGCGTACTATATAGAGTATAATAATAATAATAATCTCAACCAATCACAGGCCGCGTCGTTACTCCGACGATAATTTTGGCGCGTTTTTTTTTCTTTTGATGATTTCCTGTTAATAAATGCTTCTAATCGAATTATATAAATATATATTTACGTAATTAACGCAACTCACGTATTATTCTCGTTAATTTAGCATTAGCATCTAAAACAATGTTTTACAACAACAAAAAAAATTTAAGACGGATCGGATACACGGGATTATTTTCGATTAACCGAGACATATTAATTTAGTGAAATTACGGCATTATAAAGGAAAAAAACAACAATACTATGCACTAAATGACTATTGTTTATTGTTAAAACACTATACCGAGAAACTGTACTCATAATGCGGACCAATCGAATCGGAGCATTATCACGCGATAAGCGCTGCACGTTGATTGGTCAGAATGACGGATCCTATCAAGGCTATAAAAGTAAGCCTCCCGTAAATACCTTTAATTATCTAAACGTCGGAGTCGGAGTCGGGAGTCGGGCAGTCGGGCGGGGTCCGGCGGCCGGTAATCGGTGTAATTAATAGCAAACAAATAAGAAAGAAACAAGAAGACAAGCATAATATTAATAATAATAATCATCATAGTAGCAGTATGAAACGAAACGAAACGAAACGAATAGAAAATAGAATAGAATAGTATGAAGAACAAATAATTTGTATGAATAGAAAGCACGTGTGAAATTGTGTGTGTGTGCGTTAAAGCAATACTAAAAATAATGAATAATGAAACAAATTAACGAAAAAATAATAATAATATATAGGTACTATTATGTATAATCGAATAGAATTACCCTCTACGTAGTATATGATATATATCTATTTATTTATTTATTTATTTATTTATTTATTTATTTATTTATTTATTTATTTATTAGGTGTAATATAGTAATTGATTGAAATAATTGTTAGCCCTGAAAAGGGCTGTTGTATATCGATGCGTGCCGTGTGTAATCTTCGCGTCTTCATCGTCGTCGTCGTCGTCGAACGTCGATCGAGTTAGACACAAACATACATTATTTATTATAAGATGATGATGATTAGGTGACTGGCACACACACACATGGTTGGTTCGTTTTAATATATTTGTATGTATTTTTAAATCATTGTGTGCTGCTGCTGTTGTACCCAATGAATCACTTCTTCGAAGCGGCGGACGCTTTTTTGGCCGAAGGTTTCGTTTTAGGCGTCGAGGCGGTGGCCTTTTTCGGTTTAGGCGCTTTCGGTTTCTTTGTTGGTGGTTTAGCTGTTTTCTTAGCTTTCGGCGCGCTCTTGGCGGCCGCAGCTTTAGCGCTCGCTCCAGACTTCCTAGCAGCGGCGGCGGGCTTCTTTTTCGCGGCGGCGGCAGCTCTTTTCTCCTTTACCGAAACTGCGGCGGTTGCGGCAACCGAAGATTTACCTTTCGACGGCGATGAAGCTGACGCTGCAGCCGCTTTCTTTCCGGCCCTGCCGGCAGCCGCCCCCGAAGAAGTCGAAGCGGCACCACCGGCGCCGGCCCCTCCCTTCTTGTTGCTGCTGCCGCCTTTAGACGCTGCCGAAGCGGAAGCGGACGAAGCGTTGCCCTTTGCTGCCCTTACGGAACTGCCACCGGACGCACCACCAGATCCGGAACCGGGTTTCTTCGAAGCGGAGGTCTTCGATTCCAGTTTAAAAGATCCGGAAGCTCCCTTGCCTTTAGTCTGTATTAGAGTACCGGATTCGACGGCGTTCTTCAGATACTTTCTTATGAACGGTGCTAATTTTTCAGCATCCACCTTGTACTGGGCCGCTATGTATTTCTTGATTGCTTGTAAAGATGAGCCGCTGCGCTCCTTGAGTTCGGCAATAGCGCTGTTCACCATTTCCGACGTCTTCGGATGGCTCGGTTTGGCTTTAGGTTTCTTAGCGCCCGCGGAAGCACCACCACTCGCGGATGTTTTTGGTTTTTTGACGGGTGTAGCCGGAGCTGGAGTTTCAGTCGCAACAGCGGTATCTGCCATCGTTGATGATTATATTATTATTGTTGTTGTACACGCACACACAAAAACACAAGAGATTCCAATATTATTATTAAGCACAGGCAGAATAATGAATCGGAAAAATGAAAATGTTTACACCTTACAGATGTCGCCACGATCGGTTAGTTTTGAACCCGCGCCGATCTGTTACCGTAACGAGAACACTAAAAACGCGATACGTTTTCGTGTACCAATTCTTGAAACTTTTCACTAACACATCTCACGTCTTTTGTATTTTTTTCGATATTATTAAAGACACGTAATTATTCTATCGAATTTAGATTAAACTACACGAATCCTTGAATCTACTGATGTACGATTCTTTATGATCCGATCGTATTATAAAATAATATTAAACTTTTAACAACGCTATCTCGTCGATTGCACAGGTAGTGTTAACTTTATTATGATATTTTACATATAAAACGAATAATAATTATATATTTAATGAATAATATATAACCCTCTTCGTATACTTTTAAGGTTGAACTTATTTTTTTATGAAATATAAAAGTTTTCATAGGTTAAAATGATGATCAATCGAGAGGTACGTAAAACAGATTCAAACTTTCAAGTTTCGGAACGCGCGAGCGGAATGTTCTATTCTGGTTGCTTGTAAAGTTTTTTTTTTTTTTCTTTTTCTTTTAACATTTTTTTTTTAAATATATATATATTAAGTACCTATGTACAATGAGATTTCACGCTATCAATATAAATCAACAATTATAATGATAATAATAAAAATGTTGTACATACCTATACTGTCTTAAATACGCTTTTACGTGGTGCTAAAAGGACTAGAAATAAACGAAAATTTTTGCACGCGACGACTGCACTATACTAAAGTTTTAAATTAAAACTAGTTATATATCTTACTATAATAATATAAAATAATAAATAATGATTTGTACTATTAGGTCGGACACGTACCTGTACTAATTGCATCCATGTGAGTTTTCTTCTGTTTGAAACTAATATAGTCAAGTAAAAGAATAAATAAAGTAAAAAGAATATATATATTTTTTTTTTATTTTAATAATAAAATTAACCTAATGAATCGGGAAAAAAAAAAAGGCAAGTTTTCTCATAATAGATAAAAATGCGGCCCTGAAAAGGGCCTTTGTTTGTTTGTTTGTATTCGAGAACGAAAAATTTAATAATAATTAAACGAACCAACGTCACTTGCGATTGATTTACAACATCAACGACAGCAAAAAGTTCTTGAAACATGTTTCTAGATGGTCCACGTCGTGTGTTGCTTGCTTGCTTGCTTGCTTGCTGTCACCGCTGTTGTCAGTTGTCAGTCATTGCTCGGTTGTCCGTGTAATTAAAAAAGAAATTGAATCGTTCTCGAGACAAAAAATAAAAATAAAAAATCGTCGATGAAACTTCTTTAACCGCCGAAACCGTACAGGGTGCGACCTTGGCGTTTCAGAGCGTACACAACATCCATAGCGGTGACGGTCTTCCTCTTGGCGTGTTCGGTGTATGTGACAGCGTCGCGGATCACGTTTTCGAGGAACACTTTGAGAACGCCGCGGGTCTCTTCGTATATAAGACCGGAGATACGTTTCACTCCACCTCTGCGAGCCAAACGACGGATAGCCGGTTTCGTGATGCCCTGGATGTTATCACGCAACACCTTCCTGTGACGTTTAGCGCCCCCCTTTCCAAGACCTTTGCCTCCTTTACCGCGACCGGTCATCTTGACGAACTTCTCGGTTTGTGTTTTGTATTAGTAGTAGCAGCAGACTTTAACGCGTTGCGCGACGAACGACGAATGAGCCTCCGAAAATTTTTTTTTTTTTTTTTTTTTTTTTTTTTTTTTTTTCCTACCTAAGCTGATAGCCCTAGCGGCTATTTCAGCGTAGCCTTAACTTTAGTAGGTGAGCTCACGGGGCTCAAACCTGACGATGTTGCTAACACGAACCCTAGCAAGAGTCGTGCTTCGCAGAATCTACCACCGGATCGGAAACGCGACCCACTGAGAAGATCCGGCGAGAAACTCAGTGGGCTGTGTCTGAGAGTTAATTTACTCGTCGAGCCCTTCGTCGCAAGCGACGGGTTCGACGAGAACGGTGACCGGTGCTTGAAGTACCTAAAAGCACCGTTAGTGGATCAGGAGGATCCGAGATGACGTGTTTAGGGCGACGTCGACTGCTTTCCATTCTGTCCGCAGGATCGGGAATGTAGTTACCGGCGGCCACGATGAGAGGGTTCTCGTGTCGTGCCGCTTTATCGAAGTGGCGCATGGACGCCGACTGAAGATACTTACTGATGGACTCTAAGTCCAGGTCGTCATGGAGGTCGACGTTCCTGACGAACCACGGGGCTCCGACGGCTATCCTGCAAAAACGGGATTGAATAATTTGAAAGGATTTTAAGTGTATGCGGGCCGCGTGAGCGAACACTACACTTGCATAGGTCATGACGGGGCGTATGCAAGTTTTGTAGAGTGTCACCTTATTTCTAAGGGACATTTTACTTCGCCTACATATCATCGGGTAGAGACGTCCTAGAATGAAGGCGGCACGGTCGCGTACCGTCTTGATGTGGGGGCGGAATGTCATCCTACTGTCGAGGGTGACGCCTAAATATTTGACCTTCGGGGCCCACGGTATGGGCTGGTCGAACATCGTGATTGGGCGAACGGCGGGGGCGGGGTTATTGACGCGCCTAGTCGGGAGAGGGATGCTCAGCGTGGTGTTCGGAGGGCGACCCCTTTTGAAGAGCACCGCTGTGCTTTTCGTGGGGTTA
Source organism: Bombyx mori (assembly GCF_030269925.1). Taxonomy (NCBI): domain Eukaryota; kingdom Metazoa; phylum Arthropoda; class Insecta; order Lepidoptera; family Bombycidae; genus Bombyx; species Bombyx mori. Next base: position 13,827,571 of record NC_085130.1, read on the forward strand.
ATGTCGATGCGCCACTTCCGGAACCACTGTCCCATGGTGGTAGCTGCGGTCTGAAGTCGTCGATGAAGCAACGCCTTCTTCCTACACGAGTAGTAGATGGCGGTGTCATCGGCGAAGAGCGCCAGATGGGTCTCCGGAGACCGGGGTATATCGTTGATATACAAACTGAATAGTAACGGGGAGAGGGCGGAGCCTTGCGGGACTCCGGCTGTGACGTGACGGGGCCGGGAACGCGTTCCCTCGACTCGATATCGGAACGAACGGTTCGACAAGTAGTCTCGTATGATGAGCTCCGAAAATTACGTTCGGACCTATATTTATACGCTGCGCCTGTGCGCGCAACCACGGACGATTCTTTGAACGTTGTAAAGCGACGCGGGGAGGGGGGGGGGGGGGGGGTAATATTCACAACGACGTTGTCTTCTTAGTTTATCGAATCGAACGTTTGAATACAATTTACTATATCACAATTATATCTGAAATAGTTATATATATTATTTATTTATATATTTACGTTCAACGTATATTTAATTTAATACGACTACGGTATACGGTATATGTTATCGTAATACATAATATAATATATTATACAATGAAACGGGTAAGTTAAAAATAATAATAATAAATAACAGTAGGCAGTGTGTATTCTGTTATATGAATAAATTGCGGCCCTGAAAAGGGCCTTTTTTGTTTCTTCATAATAAAATCAGCATCGCGAGACGGCGTAGTAAATTAAATAATAACACACATCAATCAATCAATTAATTGGTCATCAACAAATAATTTACGCACGTTCACCTCTGATTCTGCGGGCGAGCTGTATGTCTTTTGGCATTATTGTCACACGTTTCGCGTGAATAGCGCAAAGGTTCGTGTCCTCGAAGAGACCGACCAGATACGCCTCGCTGGCTTCCTGCAGGGCCATCACCGCCGAACTCTGAAAACGGAGATCGGTCTTGAAGTCTTGAGCTATCTCACGGACGAGACGCTGGAAAGGCAGTTTGCGAATCAAGAGTTCCGTGCTCTTCTGGTAACGACGAATCTCACGAAGGGCGACCGTCCCGGGCCTGTAACGATGAGGCTTCTTGACACCTCCTGTTGCCGGTGCGCTCTTACGAGCGGCCTTAGTCGCCAATTGCTTGCGAGGAGCTTTACCTCCGGTCGACTTACGAGCAGTCTGTTTGGTACGCGCCATTTCGAGACGAGTTCACGACGTAAACGTACGAATAGATAGATAGGTAGGTAAGTAAGTAAACGATAATACGTCCGCGTCCGCGCGCTACGAACGAACGAGATACACTAAAAATGTCGTCGTCACTACCCACTCGTATTTATACTTTTTTGAAGTCACGAATCGAACGGGCTCGTCTCGCTCTATTGTATGGAGATGCGTGCTCGCACGCATCTCCATACAATAGAGCGAGACGGATATATTCAAAATTTAATGTGTTTTAATTGTTATTATTAAATATATAATATCTATTTCTTATACATAGGTACATATATTGTTTATTTATTTATTTATTAATAATAATTTAATGATTTTACTTTTTATACATCACACATTACATTCACTTTTGGTTATTAGAATACTACTGCTACAACTAATATTATGATTTAATAATATATAAAAATCGGTGTGTGATGCATGATAGGTATATTGGTATTTGAGGTATATTAAAAATAATAACAACAATATGTAATTTATTTAATTCTTATAAATAGATCGTATATTAATAATAATAATCATTTTATTGATAGATTTTGCGGCCCTGAAAAGGGCCTTTTGTCGATGTAAATGCAACCGAAACACGCATACGAACAGCGTACGGTCGTGCATCAGTTTTGTGAGTTTGAAATAATTACCGAAGTCATGAAGAAAGTTACTTGGAGCTCGTGTATTTCGTGACGGCTTTGGTTCCTTCACTGACCGCGTGCTTGGCGAGTTCACCCGGTAACAACAATCTCACTGAAGTCTGAACCTCCCTCGAGGTTATCGTCGAACGCTTGTTGTAATGGGCGAGACGAGAAGCTTCTGCAGCGATACGTTCGAAGATGTCGTTCACGAACGAATTCATGATCGACATGGCTTTACTCGAAATACCGGTGTCGGGATGGACCTGCTTCAGCACTTTGTAAATGTAAATGGCGTAACTTTCCTTCCTCTTGTGCTTCTTCTTTTTCTTATCGGTCTTCGAAATATTTTTCTGGGCTTTACCAGATTTCTTGGCGGCCTTTCCACTAGTCTTAGGCGGCATGATGATTCGATATTAGTATTTAGATTGCTATTTAGAAATCCCCACGGAACGCAAACGTAACGGACGTCCGGCACGGTTAACGTGAAGCGGTAGAATAAAAAAATTGCAAGCAAGAAGGGTCGTCGTACCCCCTTTCGGGGGTACGGAACGGGCCTCGGGGCAATCCCCACTGCCCGGGACGAAGCTCCCTGCCACACAGGGCAGGGGTGATGTGGATGCAAGATGTTATACTAGGGGGGGGCTGTTCGTTATGCGCGTCTCGGCGCACTACATCGACAAAATAAATAAATACTTAAATATAATACGATGGGCTTGAATGGCTCCAGGGATGACGCCCGGCAGCAGGATCCTCCGGCGTCGTGTTGTCCTCTGCTTCCTAAAGCTAATTTTTTTTTTTTTTTTTTTTTTTTTTTTTTTTTTTTTTTTTTTTTTTTTTTTTTTTTTTTTTTTTTTTTTTTTTTTTTTTTTTTTTTCCTTACTGACTAACTACAAGCTAACTAAAACTAAACTACACTACTATTTACAACAGCACAGGACAACAGTCAGCGGATACGAGGGGCCCGCCACCGGCCCCATGCCGCGGCCCCGCCTCTACAAGTCAGAGGGGGAGCCGCGGCACTAGTAAGGCGCTCACCCGCTCCGGGCTCCCCAGAAGGGGAAGTCCGTCACGGGGAGGGGCCGACTTAAAACACTCCCCAAACGGGGGAGTGGTCCACCCTCTGGGGTGGAAAATGGGTCCCCATAGGGGGGCACCCCAACAATGTGGGGGGAAGTGACGAGTGTGGACAGCTCAGTCCCATGGGGGCACTCATTATGAGCACTCCCATATCACTCCGATTAAGCCGACTATCTTACCATAGCCGGGGGTTCCAGTAGCTCCCTTGGTAGCGCCAGACCATCAGGTGGTCTAGCGTGCAAGGGAGCTAAATTGTGGAGATGCTCGTGGGGTCCACCGTCAGCCCGCTCGTAAAGATTACGAGCTAGCCTCCGGATGAACTCCTCGAGCGACTCCACATCCAGATCCCGGGCGATTACGGCATTACTGACGTAACGCCCTGCTCCGACTATCGTGCGAAGAGCCAGATTCTGCTGGGCCTGTAACTTCACCCGCATGGCCTGCGGGATGAGGTGATACCAGGCCGCAGCTGCGTACGTGATACGGGAACGGACATACGTCTTATAAATGCCGAGCTTAGTCCTGACCGGCAACCTGGAGGCCAACACCGGCCGGAGGAGGAATCTCGCATAGCGAGCTGCCGCCAACGCCGACATGGCGTGGGCGGTCATCCTCAAACTCCGGTCGATATCGACCCCCAAGTACCGGACGCTGGATCTAAACTCGACATTAGCGCCACGGAGACTGAGCTGTCCCGGGACGACTGTTGTGCGGACTGGACCGAAGAGAATAGCCGCAGTCTTCCCCACGTTGACCGCGACCCTCCATCGGTCCAGCCACTGGGGCAGTAAGTCCAATAACCTCTGCATCCTCGAAATGGCCGCAGAGGGGAAGTTGGATGACGCGAAGTAGGCGCTGTCGTCGGCAAACAGCGCCAACTTCACGTCGGCTTCCCACGCTTGGAGGTTGCCCTCGAGCGTGGGAATATCGTTGGTATAGAGAGCGTAGAGGAATGGTGCCAGGACGCTCCCCTGCGGAACTCCGGCCGTGACTGGGCGCACCGACGACTTGGCGCCCTCGACCGCGACAAGGAAGGATCTTCCCTCCAGGTACGACCCCAGCAGTCGCACGTAGGCGTGCTGGAGGTCCGTGTTCTGCAACAGCTTGTGGATCAGTCCCGCATGCCAGACACGGTCGAAGGCCTTCTCGATATCGAGAAAGACTGCGGCCGTGTACTGGCGCGCGTTGGACCGATCCGCCAAGTGATGCATGACGCGGACCAATTGCAGCGTTGTCGAGTGACCGCTACGAAACCCGAATTGCTCGGGTCTGAGAAGGATGTGCGGCGACATCCTTCTCAGCAGCAGCCGCTCGAACAACTTGCCCACGTGCGACAGCAACGTGATCGGACGATAACTGGAGGGATTTCTCCTGTCCTTGCCGGGTTTGGGCAAGGCGATAACCTTGCCCAATTTCCAAATTCCCGGGAAGTGTCCTGTGGACAGAATGGAGTTGAACAGCCGTGTCATATATGACACGACCGTTTCAGGGAAGTGGAAAAAAGCGAGGGAGGGAATACCGTCCTCGCCCGGCGCCTTGCGCCTCTTCATCCGCTTGATGATGAGGCGCAATTCGCTGGGAGTGATGAGATCACCATCTCCCAACGGTGGCACCGGGGAGGAGAGTAGGCTTGCTACGCTCTCTTCCACCGATTGGTGGAATGCGGCCTCTGAGGGTGCAGAGTCATTAGGAGCGAACTGCCGCTCCAGCATTTCGGCCAGGATATCGGCGCGGGCCTGAGCCGAGAAGCATCGGTTGCCCCTCTCGTCCACGAGTGGACAAGTCGGGGCAGGCCGATTTGAGAGCTGGCGACAAAGCCGGTGGAGGGATACTGAGGAGGGGTCCTCGCGGGCCTCCTCGATCCTCTCCTGCCAGGCATAGCCCCTAAAGGTGCTAATCTTTGTCGCCAGCTCCGCTTCCAGCTCATTAAGCTCGCGCTTTATCCTGGGACAACGAGTTGTCGCCCAGAGCCTCCTCAAGCCCCTCTTCCGGCGAATAATCGCCTTCAGATGGGCCGGGAGTATACCTCTGGGCCCGCCGCTGGGCACAAGAGTCGTCGCCTGGTCGATCGCTCCCCTGATGGAGTCAACAAGGCGGGTTGCCGCATCGTCGACCCCATCAGGGGTGTTGGGGTCCTGAATCACGGGAAGGTCGACTAGTCGTCTCTTAAAGAGCTCCCAGTCGACCTTCGGTCGTAGGGGCGAGGTCGCAACCCGGGTAAGCCCCATTCCCAGTGTCACCAGGACAGGGAGATGTGGGGTACCCAGGTCGTACAGTGCCTCGATCGTTACGGGGCACCGTAGCCCCTTGTGCACACACACATCCAGCACATCGGGCTGATATCGCGCGGCGGTCGGGATGTGTGTGGGCTCGTCGGGGCCGACCACAGAGTAGTCGCCCCTATCGGCATCTTCTAACAGCCGCCTGCCCACTGCTGAGTTAAGTCGGGAGCCCCACGCGACGTGCTTCGCGTTGAGGTCCCCGACCAGCAGAGCTGGGCGGCTGTCGTGATTCAGGGCCCGCCTTATGTCCTCAGGGTGAAATTCAGGCCCCGGGGGTCTATACGCGGCATAAATCCGCATATCTCCCCCCGAGGTGTGTACCCTCACACCGACTGACCTTGTCGATGTGAAGGACAGCAAATCCAACTGATCATGCACCACGTCCCGCCTGACGAGGGCCGCAGTGCCCCTGAACGGCCGCCCGGCAGGGGTAAGCTCGTCACGTCGGTACATGAAGTAGTTTGGAATCCTGAACGCATCCTGAGGACGTAGCTTGGTCTCGCCCAGGAGCACAACCTCTGGGTTATACTCCCGGGCGAGAACAAGCAGGTCGTTCTTTCGGGACTTTATCCCGTCGGGGTTCCAATAAATGATGCGCAGCTCCTGGCTAGCCATTGAACTGCGCAATCATTCGGTAGAACCCCGACAGGAGCGCCCCGAAGGGACTGGCTCCCGAGGCGATCTCACGGATTACTCCGGAGATCACCTCGGACAATTTCTCCCACAGTGCGAGCAGCCATGCAGCAAAGCCGGCAGGCTGGGAGGCCTGTCGACCGCTGCGGCGCTCGCGCTGAGGGCGGGGGGGTAGGGGGGGCTGGTTGTTCAAGTCGTGCTTGCCTTCGGCCGGATGGGCTGTAGGCAGTGGTTGGCTTGATGTCGGTTGTTGGGCAGTAAGGGGGGCCTCAGCGACCTCCATGGTTTCGATATTGGTTTGTTGGGGTTCTGGCAATGTGGGCTCAGATGTACCCCTTAGTCTCTCTCTTTCTTCCCTTTTTCTTAATTTCCTTTTAGCCTTTTTCCTCTTGTTCTTCTCCCTTTTAGTGGACGTAGGGCCGCTAGTCGGGAGTGGTTTAGGCACTGGTATACCAGCAGATGTACGACCACGGGGAGCAGGAGTGGGTTTGGGTTTATTTATCCGCCGTGGTGGGTTGGCCTGTGCCATCAGCGTAGGCGCCGATGGCAGTGCCTCCACCACCACAGCAGACGGAGCGGAGTGGGATGGGGGAGGGGGCTGGGAAGTTTTCCCTTTCCCCTTCCCCTTCCCTTTTGCTACAGGTACTGAAGCCGGAAGAGCTGTACTCCCGGCTCGAGGCGCCTGTGGAGCAGGAGGAGGGACGGTTACTCCCATCATCCTGGCCCGTTTGCGGAAGACCGCACACCGTCTGTCGACGGCGGCGTGGTCCTTCCCGCAGTTGGCACAGGAGAACGGGCCGTCCCTCGGCCTCGGGCAGTCCGCTACGATGTGCTCCCCGGCACACCTTACGCAACGGACCGCACGATGACAGTTGTAGGAGGCGTGTCCGAAGGCCTGGCAGCGATGACACTGCGCAGGCCCTCGGATTGGACGCCATCCTTCGACCGTCACCCCCGGCAGGTACAGCAGTTCGTTGACTGCGTACAAGCGGGCGAGGTCGTCCTTCGAGAGGTGGTCCAGGGCTACGTGAAACACGCAGCCCGGACGCCCTCTCTGGGACCTAATGCACCTGGCATATCGAGCCGGGAATCCCAGCTCCTTCAAGGCATTGATGATTTCTGCCTCGTCGGTGTCGGCAGGGAGGCCCCGGACTGCCACCTTCGAAGGTTTCTCCTCCGCCAGGGCGTAACAGTACCATTTAATGGTACCGTCCCTGGCAGAGGCCTCCGAAAGGTATGCCTGGACCGCCCTATACTCCTCAACCGACGTTGGCAGAAATCTAAAACCGGTGCCGAAGGGTCGCGCCGAGGGGGCGCGGCCCAGGCGCTCCCTAATGGCCGCCATATGGCGGGACCAATTTGGGAGGGCCTCCACCATAATTGGCGGGTGTCGGCGCAGTTCCTCCTGGGCGCGACCCTTCGGCCTCGGGGGAGGGGCTCGTGAGGATTGGGAAGTCCTCTGGGCGGTAGGAATACCTGGCCTAGCTGCCATGGCAGCATAGGAGGTAGAGGGAGTGGGGTTGGGCTTAAGGACCTGTTGAGGTCTGGTAGACTCGAGGTCCATGTACCTGGTGGAGTCCAGGTTGCCCGCCGTGCCGCTTAGGGCGGGGGCACCTCGGGTTGAGTCTACCGGGATTGGGGATAACGTTGGGGAAGGGGAACGAGGAGGGGATCTTACTTGCCTTAGGGCTGTCCCTGTCCTGGCGGGAGCCCTAGGCTTCGGAATTGGTTGAGCTGGGATTGGACTCCCAGAGGGGGACGAAGACCTAGATGAGGAAGGAGTGACCGATTCGGTTGAGGAATGTGCAGAGGATGTGGTCGCACTCTCCTCTCCCTCCGATCTAGACGAGGGGCCTAATCTTGGACGCTTGTCCTTTTCGCTCGATGAGCCTCGGTCGGACTCGGACCTGGCCTTCTTCCGCGGCCGAGAGGGCCCAGAGGGATCGGTCAACGGGGGAAGGATATCTTCCTCCGGTTCGATCCTCGGAGTCCTCTGGGCCGCGACCGGAGGCCCGGGCGGACTGTCCGTCCCGAGTCCCATCGAGATTGTACGGGTTGCCGGTGAAGGTCGGAATCTGAGGTTCGTCATCACTTGACGTCCCTTGCAGGACGGGCCGGGTGTGCTGATTATGGGGGGTGATGTCCCCCCCGACATGTTCTAGCCGATATTTTTACCGGTCACCACGACTGTCGGTACATCCGTGATAGTTGTACACTGTAAGCTAGTTACCGACCAATGTATTGTTAGCTTAGAGGTGCTTAAGTTAATTGAATTAAACTACTTAATTGACTAAATAATAATGCTATAATGTAAATAGGAAAATTTGTAAGAATTGTAGAATATAAAGAAATAAGACAAAAAAATAAGGATTAAACAGACTTACATACACTCACTCTGCGATCCACCCCGCAGGCGCCCGTCGCGGCCGGCCACTCGTAGTGTGCATAAAAAATTAATAAAAAGAAAAACAAATCTACTAATGTACAATGGACTTACCACTGACGGCTCGGTCCAATCTATGTGTTTCTAAATTGTAACCTATTTAATCTAATAAGTAATAAACTAATAATATGGTGTAAATAATATAAAAATGAAAATCAAATTGAAATTAACTTAGAAGAAAGAAAAGGAACTATTAACAATTTTGTACATGTATGCGTCGAGAGCGCAATCGCCCCGACACGATACTAATGCACCTGCAAGATTCCACCCCAGCTTGTAAGTAAGGTGGGGATAGAATTCCGACAGCTACATGAAATTAATTTAAATCTATAATCTACAACAACCACTATCAGCCAGCAACGGCGGGAAACCTACGGTGTGTTCGTACTAATTATCAAAGAGAAAAATTAAAAAAATGATTATATACTATAAAGGTGAATTATACTATTAATGGCCACTTACAAAGGTCGGTCAGTTCGCCAGTATGGAAACATAAAAATTGAATTTGTATTTACAAAATTAAAATATTACAAATATGGAGGGTATATTTAAATTAACTTAGTTTTAAGGAATGAATCTGCCACAGTGGCGCTAGTTGTTGTTAAAATGCAATTATAATAATTAATATCAAAATATCAAAATCAAAATTAATAATAATACTAATAGAAAAGAAATAAAAAAAAAAAAAAAATATAAATTAAACAATAAGGAATAAGGAAAACTACTATGAACTACTATATCTAAAAACAAACTATATACGGGGTTCCCGACGTTGCCGTGGTCCACCACCGTAAATCGGCTTACGCGGGTTTAGTAACAGCCCCTCCTAACCCCGAAGGGTAGGGGAGGACTGGGAACGGACACAGATGGCCAGACTCGAAGGCGCTAACGTAACTCGGTTTTTATTCTTAGAATAAAATGAGTACGCAGCTTTTCCAGGCTGATCGACAACTACCCGCAATTAACCAATGTTAAAAAAGAAAGTGTCGAACAACTCACCTGTTCCCGGGTCCTGCGTTACGTTGCTCGGAACGTCTCCGCGCCGAAACAACACCGCTAGATAACAACACGCACGCTTTGGGCACTCACTATCCGCACAGCACAACACAGTAGGGGCCTCGTAGCACTGGTGTCCCGGGCAAAAAATTTGCGCCGGTCGAACTTGTATTTTTTTACTTTTCAGATACCCGTTGAGCATCATGGTGAGATCGAGCTTTCAACGGCAGCGAACCAATCGGGAATGACTTTTATCGTTCATTCGTCGGAGCTTTCGTCACGATCGAAGATCGTGTATCGTTTTCGTGAGTGAGTGCTTTTAAAATGATTTATATTATATGCTTACAGTAAATTATTCTATATTTATATATAATATAATATATTAATTTATTTATATAGACACAAGTAAGAACAAGAATTATCTTCGCTCATAAATATGTATACGAATGAATAAGGATAGGATCAGATAGATAGGTAGGTAGGTACGAGAAGAAAATACGGATAAATTTTTTGTACTTGAGAAATATGTTTATTTTCATTTAATTATTTATTTATTTATTTATTTAATATATGGATTAGATTCGGTCGATTCAGTATTGATTCATATTGCGGCCCTGAAAAGGGCCTTTGATTTCTGTCAACAATACAATATAATAATAATAATAACAACAACGAACAAAATATGTTCGTCGATTATTATTATTTATTATACATATATAAATATTATCGACGACATGTTGTGTTGTTGTTGTTGTCCTTGCGAGCGAGTTTGAAGCGTTTTTTAAGCTTTCTTCTCGGTCTTCTTCGGGAGTAGTACCGCTTGAATGTTTGGTAAAACTCCGCCTTGAGCGATTGTCACACCGGAAAGGAGTTTGTTCAGTTCCTCGTCGTTCCTTATGGCGAGTTGAAGATGTCTAGGAATAATTCTAGTCTTCTTGTTGTCTCTTGCTGCGTTACCGGCCAATTCCAAAACTTCAGCGGCCAAGTATTCCATGACGGCGGCCAGGTAAACCGGTGCACCGGCACCAACGCGTTCAGCGTAATTTCCGTTGCGCAACAATCTGTGTATACGACCGACCGGAAACTGAAGACCGGCACGGTTCGAACGGGACTTGACCTTGCCCTTAACTTTTCCGCCTTTTCCGCGACCGGACATGTTTGAAGTTTAAAAAAGTTAACGATATAACACACGAAAGCACTCGAACGCACGCGTGTCTCGCGAACGTCCGTACAGAGCGAAAGCAAAGTTCTAAATGATTTGCTCGCGCCGCATTTTTTGGGTATTTATATAAATTTTCTTCGTTCGGCTGATGGTTGTACGTTTACGTGGCATCGAAAGGTTTGAACGAATGAATCATTAAGAGAGTAGAGTCGAGTAGAGTCGGGCAGTCGGGCGGGGTCCGGCGGCCGGTAATCGGTGTAATTAATAGCAAACAAATAAGAAAGAAACAAGAAGACAAGCATAATATTAATAATAATAATCATCATAGTAGCAGTATGAAACGAAACGAAACGAAACGAATAGAAAATAGAATAGAATAGTATGAAGAACAAATAATTTGTATGAATAGAAAGCACGTGTGAAATTGTGTGTGTGTGCGTTAAAGCAATACTAAAAATAATGAATAATGAAACAAATTAACGAAAAAATAATAATAATATATAGGTACTATTATGTATAATCGAATAGAATTACCCTCTACGTAGTATATGATATATATCTATTTATTTATTTATTTATTTATTTATTTATTTATTTATTTATTTATTTATTTATTTATTTATTTATTAGGTGTAATATAGTAATTGATTGAAATAATTGTTAGCCCTGAAAAGGGCTGTTGTATATCGATGCGTGCCGTGTGTAATCTTCGCGTCTTCATCGTCGTCGTCGTCGTCGAACGTCGATCGAGTTAGACACAAACATACATTATTTATTATAAGATGATGATGATTAGGTGACTGGCACACACACACATGGTTGGTTCGTTTTAATATATTTGTATGTATTTTTAAATCATTGTGTGCTGCTGCTGTTGTACCCAATGAATCACTTCTTCGAAGCGGCGGACGCTTTTTTGGCCGAAGGTTTCGTTTTAGGCGTCGAGGCGGTGGCCTTTTTCGGTTTAGGCGCTTTCGGTTTCTTTGTTGGTGGTTTAGCTGTTTTCTTAGCTTTCGGCGCGCTCTTGGCGGCCGCAGCTTTAGCGCTCGCTCCAGACTTCCTAGCAGCGGCGGCGGGCTTCTTTTTCGCGGCGGCGGCAGCTCTTTTCTCCTTTACCGAAACTGCGGCGGTTGCGGCAACCGAAGATTTACCTTTCGACGGCGATGAAGCTGACGCTGCAGCCGCTTTCTTTCCGGCCCTGCCGGCAGCCGCCCCCGAAGAAGTCGAAGCGGCACCACCGGCGCCGGCCCCTCCCTTCTTGTTGCTGCTGCCGCCTTTAGACGCTGCCGAAGCGGAAGCGGACGAAGCGTTGCCCTTTGCTGCCCTTACGGAACTGCCACCGGACGCACCACCAGATCCGGAACCGGGTTTCTTCGAAGCGGAGGTCTTCGATTCCAGTTTAAAAGATCCGGAAGCTCCCTTGCCTTTAGTCTGTATTAGAGTACCGGATTCGACGGCGTTCTTCAGATACTTTCTTATGAACGGTGCTAATTTTTCAGCATCCACCTTGTACTGGGCCGCTATGTATTTCTTGATTGCTTGTAAAGATGAGCCGCTGCGCTCCTTGAGTTCGGCAATAGCGCTGTTCACCATTTCCGACGTCTTCGGATGGCTCGGTTTGGCTTTAGGTTTCTTAGCGCCCGCGGAAGCACCACCACTCGCGGATGTTTTTGGTTTTTTGACGGGTGTAGCCGGAGCTGGAGTTTCAGTCGCAACAGCGGTATCTGCCATCGTTGATGATTATATTATTATTGTTGTTGTACACGCACACACAAAAACACAAGAGATTCCAATATTATTATTAAGCACAGGCAGAATAATGAATCGGAAAAATGAAAATGTTTACACCTTACAGATGTCGCCACGATCGGTTAGTTTTGAACCCGCGCCGATCTGTTACCGTAACGAGAACACTAAAAACGCGATACGTTTTCGTGTACCAATTCTTGAAACTTTTCACTAACACATCTCACGTCTTTTGTATTTTTTTCGATATTATTAAAGACACGTAATTATTCTATCGAATTTAGATTAAACTACACGAATCCTTGAATCTACTGATGTACGATTCTTTATGATCCGATCGTATTATAAAATAATATTAAACTTTTAACAACGCTATCTCGTCGATTGCACAGGTAGTGTTAACTTTATTATGATATTTTACATATAAAACGAATAATAATTATATATTTAATGAATAATATATAACCCTCTTCGTATACTTTTAAGGTTGAACTTATTTTTTTATGAAATATAAAAGTTTTCATAGGTTAAAATGATGATCAATCGAGAGGTACGTAAAACAGATTCAAACTTTCAAGTTTCGGAACGCGCGAGCGGAATGTTCTATTCTGGTTGCTTGTAAAGTTTTTTTTTTTTTTCTTTTTCTTTTAACATTTTTTTTTTAAATATATATATATTAAGTACCTATGTACAATGAGATTTCACGCTATCAATATAAATCAACAATTATAATGATAATAATAAAAATGTTGTACATACCTATACTGTCTTAAATACGCTTTTACGTGGTGCTAAAAGGACTAGAAATAAACGAAAATTTTTGCACGCGACGACTGCACTATACTAAAGTTTTAAATTAAAACTAGTTATATATCTTACTATAATAATATAAAATAATAAATAATGATTTGTACTATTAGGTCGGACACGTACCTGTACTAATTGCATCCATGTGAGTTTTCTTCTGTTTGAAACTAATATAGTCAAGTAAAAGAATAAATAAAGTAAAAAGAATATATATATTTTTTTTTTATTTTAATAATAAAATTAACCTAATGAATCGGGAAAAAAAAAAAGGCAAGTTTTCTCATAATAGATAAAAATGCGGCCCTGAAAAGGGCCTTTGTTTGTTTGTTTGTATTCGAGAACGAAAAATTTAATAATAATTAAACGAACCAACGTCACTTGCGATTGATTTACAACATCAACGACAGCAAAAAGTTCTTGAAACATGTTTCTAGATGGTCCACGTCGTGTGTTGCTTGCTTGCTTGCTTGCTTGCTGTCACCGCTGTTGTCAGTTGTCAGTCATTGCTCGGTTGTCCGTGTAATTAAAAAAGAAATTGAATCGTTCTCGAGACAAAAAATAAAAATAAAAAATCGTCGATGAAACTTCTTTAACCGCCGAAACCGTACAGGGTGCGACCTTGGCGTTTCAGAGCGTACACAACATCCATAGCGGTGACGGTCTTCCTCTTGGCGTGTTCGGTGTATGTGACAGCGTCGCGGATCACGTTTTCGAGGAACACTTTGAGAACGCCGCGGGTCTCTTCGTATATAAGACCGGAGATACGTTTCACTCCACCTCTGCGAGCCAAACGACGGATAGCCGGTTTCGTGATGCCCTGGATGTTATCACGCAACACCTTCCTGTGACGTTTAGCGCCCCCCTTTCCAAGACCTTTGCCTCCTTTACCGCGACCGGTCATCTTGACGAACTTCTCGGTTTGTGTTTTGTATTAGTAGTAGCAGCAGACTTTAACGCGTTGCGCGACGAACGACGAATGAGCCTCCGAAAATTTTTTTTTTTTTTTTTTTTTTTTTTTTTTTTTTTTCCTACCTAAGCTGATAGCCCTAGCGGCTATTTCAGCGTAGCCTTAACTTTAGTAGGTGAGCTCACGGGGCTCAAACCTGACGATGTTGCTAACACGAACCCTAGCAAGAGTCGTGCTTCGCAGAATCTACCACCGGATCGGAAACGCGACCCACTGAGAAGATCCGGCGAGAAACTCAGTGGGCTGTGTCTGAGAGTTAATTTACTCGTCGAGCCCTTCGTCGCAAGCGACGGGTTCGACGAGAACGGTGACCGGTGCTTGAAGTACCTAAAAGCACCGTTAGTGGATCAGGAGGATCCGAGATGACGTGTTTAGGGCGACGTCGACTGCTTTCCATTCTGTCCGCAGGATCGGGAATGTAGTTACCGGCGGCCACGATGAGAGGGTTCTCGTGTCGTGCCGCTTTATCGAAGTGGCGCATGGACGCCGACTGAAGATACTTACTGATGGACTCTAAGTCCAGGTCGTCATGGAGGTCGACGTTCCTGACGAACCACGGGGCTCCGACGGCTATCCTGCAAAAACGGGATTGAATAATTTGAAAGGATTTTAAGTGTATGCGGGCCGCGTGAGCGAACACTACACTTGCATAGGTCATGACGGGGCGTATGCAAGTTTTGTAGAGTGTCACCTTATTTCTAAGGGACATTTTACTTCGCCTACATATCATCGGGTAGAGACGTCCTAGAATGAAGGCGGCACGGTCGCGTACCGTCTTGATGTGGGGGCGGAATGTCATCCTACTGTCGAGGGTGACGCCTAAATATTTGACCTTCGGGGCCCACGGTATGGGCTGGTCGAACATCGTGATTGGGCGAACGGCGGGGGCGGGGTTATTGACGCGCCTAGTCGGGAGAGGGATGCTCAGCGTGGTGTTCGGAGGGCGACCCCTTTTGAAGAGCACCGCTGTGCTTTTCGTGGGGTTAATGTCGATGCGCCACTTCCGGAACCACTGTCCCATGGTGGTAGCTGCGGTCTGAAGTCGTCGATGAAGCAACGCCTTCTTCCTACACGAGTAGTAGATGGCGGTGTCATCGGCGAAGAGCGCCAGATGGGTCTCCGGAGACCGGGGTATATCGTTGATATACAAACTGAATAGTAACGGGGAGAGGGCGGAGCCTTGCGGGACTCCGGCTGTGACGTGACGGGGCCGGGAACGCGTTCCCTCGACTCGATATCGGAACGAACGGTTCGACAAGTAGTCTCGTATGATGAGCTCCGAAAATTACGTTCGGACCTATATTTATACGCTGCGCCTGTGCGCGCAACCACGGACGATTCTTTGAACGTTGTAAAGCGACGCGGGGAGGGGGGGGGGGGGGGGTAATATTCACAACGACGTTGTCTTCTTAGTTTATCGAATCGAACGTTTGAATACAATTTACTATATCACAATTATATCTGAAATAGTTATATATATTATTTATTTATATATTTACGTTCAACGTATATTTAATTTAATACGACTACGGTATACGGTATATGTTATCGTAATACATAATATAATATATTATACAATGAAACGGGTAAGTTAAAAATAATAATAATAAATAACAGTAGGCAGTGTGTATTCTGTTATATGAATAAATTGCGGCCCTGAAAAGGGCCTTTTTTGTTTCTTCATAATAAAATCAGCATCGCGAGACGGCGTAGTAAATTAAATAATAACACACATCAATCAATCAATTAATTGGTCATCAACAAATAATTTACGCACGTTCACCTCTGATTCTGCGGGCGAGCTGTATGTCTTTTGGCATTATTGTCACACGTTTCGCGTGAATAGCGCAAAGGTTCGTGTCCTCGAAGAGACCGACCAGATACGCCTCGCTGGCTTCCTGCAGGGCCATCACCGCCGAACTCTGAAAACGGAGATCGGTCTTGAAGTCTTGAGCTATCTCACGGACGAGACGCTGGAAAGGCAGTTTGCGAATCAAGAGTTCCGTGCTCTTCTGGTAACGACGAATCTCACGAAGGGCGACCGTCCCGGGCCTGTAACGATGAGGCTTCTTGACACCTCCTGTTGCCGGTGCGCTCTTACGAGCGGCCTTAGTCGCCAATTGCTTGCGAGGAGCTTTACCTCCGGTCGACTTACGAGCAGTCTGTTTGGTACGCGCCATTTCGAGACGAGTTCACGACGTAAACGTACGAATAGATAGATAGGTAGGTAAGTAAGTAAACGATAATACGTCCGCGTCCGCGCGCTACGAACGAACGAGATACACTAAAAATGTCGTCGTCACTACCCACTCGTATTTATACTTTTTTGAAGTCACGAATCGAACGGGCTCGTCTCGCTCTATTGTATGGAGATGCGTGCTCGCACGCATCTCCATACAATAGAGCGAGACGGATATATTCAAAATTTAATGTGTT